>NC_135660.1:8290739-8486753 GCF_964188315.1 Podarcis muralis | reverse complement strand
GCGTGCCCAGAGCAATGGATGGGAGATTTAAACATAAACCTCTCCCACTTGCATCAGATGTATGTCAAGCAACAAAGGGAGTCGAGTAGCCAGAGTTTCCAAGGGACTGGCTGTACGAGGGCCTTTGGGGGAGGAAGGGCAACGGTCCATCAAATCCTTGGATCGTAGCGTTGAGCGGAGGTCCCTTCATGGAAGAATGCAGTGTGCGTCTTCTTCCAGGCAATGACTCGCAACAATTGGAGCTTTTGCAAAGGAGTCTTAAGGAAGTGTAGCGAACTCAGATTGTTGAGCCTTTACAGATGACCGTCAGAAGAACCTTTCTGCTCAGGTCAAAGGTGTAGGTAGGCCAGCATTCTGCTCTCACAGTTGCTGTTGGTAGCCTCTGTTTGCCTTGAGAGAGAATGGACTGCACCTTTGTGGGTGAAGTGAATCTGTGTTGGTTTTGTTGCATTAGGAACATTGAACCTCTGTGGGGCATTAGGAACATTGTGACCTCTGTGGGGCATAAGCCTGGGTAGCGTATATGGAGGTCCTGGGCTGCCCAGATGACAAGACTCCCCTCTTGACCTCACTGATGTTGTCCTATGGAAAGCAGAGCTATACATTTGGCACCAGCTTGACTGCGGGAGTTGCCAGAAGAGACGTACAAGCCACCTTAGGGACTCCTCTCTAGATTAGTGTAGGGGCTTCTTAGCCTTCTCTTTTCCTAAAGATGTCCTGCAAGGCAGCAGAGCTTTGCGACCAGAGTTTTCCTTCTCCTAGATGGGCTACCTTCCTAGGTTGACTAGCCCTGTCTGCCCCAGGAGGAGCACAATGTGGTACCAGAGGTACTAGGTAAAGGTAAAGAGATCCCTGACCATTAGGTCCAGTCGTGGACGACTCTGGGGTTGCGGCGCTCATCTCGCTTTACTGGCCAAGGGAGCTGGCGTACAGCTTCCGGTTCATGTGGCCAGCATGACTAAGCCGCTTCTGGTGAACCAGAGCAGTGCACGGAAACGCCGTTTACCTTCCTGCCGGAGCGGTATCTATTTATCTACTTGCACTTCGTGCTTTCTAACTGCTAGGTTGGGAGGAGCAGGGACTGAGCAACGGGAGCTCACCCCGTCGCGGGGATTCGAACCACCAACCTTCTGATCAGCAAGTCCTAGGCTCTGTGGTTTAACCCATGGTGCCACCCGCATCCTTTACCAGAGGTACTACTCTTTCCCTAACACCCCTAGCACCCCAGTTCTCACAATGGAAGCCTCCAAACAGAGCTGCTTTCTGTATAAGGCAGTATTTGGGGAGAATGAGGGTGTTTTGAGTTGAATGTCTTTTCTTAAGAACATAACAAGAGCCCTGCTGGAGCAAGCCAATGGAGCATCGAGTTCAGCATCTTGTTCTTAAGAGTTGCCGACCAGATGCCTGTGGGAAGCCTTCTGCTTTCACAACTAAAGTGACAGATAGACATACCTGTGGATCAAACACCGTTTTAACCATCCGTCTTGTTTTTATTTTTATTTTTATTAATTAAATTTGTATATCAAGTTCACAATGGAAAAATGCAAAATAAAGAATTGAAAATGTTTCTTCTTCCCTATTTTCCTTAGCACTGCATGTACAATGAAATGATTTTCTTAAAAAAGTGATTTTAAACACACACACACCAAGTAAAACAATTGCACAACCACACAAGGGATTAGAAGAGGTAGAGCTGTGATGTCACCGGGAAGAGCTGCCACCAGTCAGTAGATCAGGGGTCAGCAAACTATGGCCCATGGGCTGGATCCGGCCCAGTTGCCTTCAGGATCTGGCCCATGAAAGGTTGGTGGATCGGCATGGGTTTTTTTCCCCTAGCTGCCATTTTTTTCTGTGCCGCCATTTCCCCCCTCCCTCTCACGCACTGCTAAGGCGCCTCCTTCCCCCCTCCTGTGAGCAAAGGCAGCACCAGTCACAGCCAATCACCTGCAAAGCTGTTTGAGGCCCTGGCCAATGGGCAAGCGGCTGCTGCGCGTGATCAGCAGTTGCCCAGTCATCTGGCCTCCACTACCAGCGGGAAGGCTCCGGACTGAGGGAAGGCCTCTGGAGACCTTCCCACAGTCTGGAGCTCGCCCTGCTGCTGGTGCAGCGGCAATCTGGCCTCCACTGCTGGCGGAAAGGCCCCCATCCCACCCCCGAAGTGCGGAAGAGGTGCCGGCAGCAGGAGGCCAAGCAGGCTGCAACGCAGCACCAAACCCAGGCAAGGACCCCCCCCCCCATCCAAACAATGACTATCATCAGCGCAGGTAAGGAAAAAATAATAATTTTAATTTTTATCAGCTACAATACTGTCTGGCTTGAATGGAATGTGTCCTTTTAAAATGCATTTGTGGGTTATTTATGGGACCTGCCTGGTGCGCATAGTATACATAGGAATTTGTTTATCCCCCCCAAAAAATATATATATAGTCCGGACCCCCACAAGGTCTGAGAGGCAGTGGACCGGCCCCCGGCTGAAAAAGTTTGCTGACCCCTGCAGTAGAATCATGGATAACCAGCCTACTGCTCTTCAGATGTTGTTCAATTTTGACTCCCTTCATCCCCAACCAACATGGCCAATGATCAGAAATGATGCGTGTTGTGATTCAGCAACATCTAGAGGGTACCATATTGATTACACTTGGGGCAAGTGACCGTACAGGTGAGTGTCACCATAAATGACTATAGAGAGTGCCGTTGCACTCAGATCCTGCTTGCAAGCTTCCTGTAGGCAACTAGTTGACCATGGTGGGAACAGCATGCTGGAGTTGATGGACCAGAAGGGCTCTTCTTAGGTTCCTACGTTTTTAGATAACACCAAGCTAGATAGACCAATGATCTGAGTCAATATAAGGCAGATTCCTACATTCAACATAGCTCCCTTCTGCACCAAATATGCAGAGGCGGTATTTTCACTGCTTGACCTTGAAGAGGAAATCCATGTTTGGGACTAAAAACATGGAGGATGCCTCCAGATTGATGCTACTGCTGTAAAAATGTTCCATTCTGCATTCATCCAGTAAAGCAAATCTGTTTGATTATCTCGTTGCAGGATTTGTTCATTGTTCTTTGATTTTTAAGAGGGGAAGATGCTCAAGGCTGTCACTGGAAGGCCTTCATCAAAGAGTCCTCCTGGCTCTGGTGCACTGCAAACTGGTTGCGGCCAGTTTGGTCTCTCACAGCTCGGAGTGTTCTGGCATGCAGGAAAGATTCTGTTGAGCTCAGCCTGCATTTGCTGTGCGTTGCTGTCTCTGAGGGCCAAGAAACATTACAGTGCTATTACTGATCATCTTAAGCAGAGATGGCCCCGTTTATGAGCACTGCCTAATGAGAATGGATTAATCTGAAAGGACAGTCCCCCTAAGATGTGACTGCAAATGCTAAAAAGATGCAAATATTCAATCAAACGCTCACTTCTTGCTTTAATGCATTTCTAGATTGCTTCTTTGCAAGGGAGTGTGGGACAAAGACACAAGATGCTCTGAAAAACTCTTGCATGGAATTGCAAGTTCCCAAACACGGTGGAAGGAAATTCCAGACAAGCAGGCGGGGGAAGAGACAAAAGAAAAGACTTAGAGAATAATAATGTCCCTTAAAATTAGCATAATCTCAGATAGGGGTGTAAGAAGGCATCGTTATCTGTTCACCTTGCATTCATCGCATGCAGCACTGTTTTCCTTCCACTGCAATTTGTCTTCTGCCGAAGATTATTCCATTTGTATTGCTGTCCGCTGCAGCAAAATTACGCCACTTACCTAATTTACATTGTCATTATGTCACTGCACCCCATTCATTTCGGTGCAAAGGAAACACAGTGGAAATTGAGGGGGGGCACATAACTACTACTGTATAATTTGCAGACCGAAAGCAGCAACAGCAGCGAATGCTGATCACATTTGCTGAATTGATCTCCACTTCAGAGATAGGATGAATAAGAGAACACTGGCAATTTCTGCTCCCATTTCTATTCCACTTGGGATTCTAGGACATCCCTCATCTCAGATGTACTGCTCTTTAAAAGAACAGTCTGGTGAACAACCGTGAACAGCTTTGCTGTTTCAAAGAAATGGGTCCTTTGGTGATGCTGTCGTGAGCTGTCTTCCCTAGGCACACACTAGGACTCTTTTTGCATGTGTGCTATGGCTTCACCACCTTTTGAAATGAGTGGGAAGCCCTTGAGAGCAGGGCAAGGAAGGGGCAGACCATCACACCTTCCTTGGTCGCTTCAGTGGCTAGAAGTGGTACCGTAAGTCAATGCCCCATTAATGAACCTCATAACTCAGATTGTCAGAATTGGCCAAACTGCAGATGCAAACTCCTTAGTCTGCGCACAAGCACTTTGAGGCTGGGTGTCAATAGGCTGCAGAATGAGCAAGGAGGGAGAGGCCATATTCTCTTCTGGAAGCATGACCCTGTCTCCAAGAATCACCCATTGGTCCTCTTTTTATCTAGCCTATCTCGGGTGAGGCTATTTTAGACCCTGGGCTTTCCTTACACCCTGCATCGTCTAAGTGACTCTGTGTATTGCATAAGGAAAAGGAGGAAAAGGAGGTTGCAGAGGAGCTGAATGAATTCTGTGCCTGCATCTCCATCACGGAAGATGTAGGGCAGATGCTTGTGCCTGAACTCACTTTCTTGGTAAGAGCGTCTGAAGAACTGAGGCAAATGGTGGCGATAAGAGCTGAAGTCCTCGGCCTTATTGACAAAACAAAAACAAACAAATCACTCGATCCAGATGGCATCTTAAAGAACTCAGATGTGAAATCCCTGGTTTTCCAACAGAAATATGTGACTTGTTCCTCAGATCAACCTCTGGAAAGTGGCCAAGGCAACATCAAAAGGGGATCCAGGGGGGTCTTGGGAAATTACAGGCTGTTTAGCTTAACATCTGTCCCGGGTAAATGGGTGGAAAGATAACTTGATTAAAGATAAAATTTAGTGCTGGGCCAAAGCACTTGGCCCTGCCTGTTTCGGCACATTCGGGGGTGGGGAAGTCTCAGCACTTTCAGATGGGGGTGTACTTTGCGATTTGAAGAAGCGGCTGAGGTTGCTCCCTGCCCCCACTTCCATGGGTCTGTGGAGACAGCCATCTCCCTTCTCCTCCCTTTGCCCGGGAAAGCTCCTGGAAAAGATGCTATATCACTCATGCAAATTTAGAAATAGCTCCTGTAATTTAAACAGAAACACAATAGGCCTCCCTGCAGTGGGGAAGACCAGGACCAGGTGGTCTGTTTGCCTGTTCAGTCTGCGATCCTGTGGCTAACATACCCTTCCTCAGATGAAAACGGGACAATAGGGCAGGATGGTCATCAGCATTGGGCCCTACTGACTCCTGCAGTGCTTGAATATAATGCAGATTCCTTGGCTAAGACTCTGTTACCCACCATTCCTCTGGATTCACCTTCCTGAACTACGTCATCATGGATCACTTTCAGTGATGTCTACTCTCATTTGCTCCCACTGGGACTTGTACTTCCAACACAGGTGCTGCCTTTACCCCCCACCTCCATCAAGATTGCTAACGATTTCATGGTTTTGTGCTGATGGCAGGCTGGGGGGAAATGGAGAAGATCCTGAGAGTGTCCTCAACCCACTGCAGCTTAAGCCTACTCTTGTCAAACTCTGCAAAGGCCTGCAGAAGATGCTCATTTTTAAGACATCGTTTGGGGGTCCTGCTGAATCCCAACCTTGCAGACACAATGCACCCTGGTTGCGCACAACATTTCCTGTTGTTCAGATCAGCAGGAACTGCATTATTAATACCAACGCTAATGTTCTGCACTAAACCATTTTATATATGGAAGAGCTCCGCATTGTGTATGTTATTGTCAGTGTGCTCTACATCCATAATAACATTTCTGGTGACACAACCAAAATGACAAAAGAGTCTTTCCTTTTAAATAAAAAATGACGCCTGGGGCTTTGAGCCAGGAGACCACCTATTAAAAAATGTGTTGACAAAATGGAGCTGAATTCATGGATGGCAACAAGGTGATAAAGGCTTTCATTCATGCTTCTGACATAGGAAGAAGAAGCTGAAGGTACCGGGAATTGTTTAGCCGAGGGAAAAGAAGGGTGAGGATGACATGATCATGGTCTTCAAATATTTAAAGGTTCCTTCAAAGAGATGGGAGAGCAATTCTGCATTTGCCACTTGGAACAGGCAATGGTTATAAAAGTTGCAGGAGGATACCCTGAAGCTACAAATATTGAAGGAAAACTTTAATGACCCCATTGGATATGCTACTGTTGACAGCAGATATGTGTTTCTCTGATTGGGGTTTGGAACTGATGCATCAGAGTGAGATCGAGGGGGAACCTGTGGCCCTCCAGATACTGTGTTGGACTACAGCTCCCATTGTCCCTGACCACTGGTCATGATGGCTAGGGCTGATGGGAACTGGAGTCCAACAGCATGTGGAAGGTCAAAGGTTTCCCAACCTGCACCCAAGCAAAGTCAAAGTGCTGCACTGACTGCCTTTGCCCCGGTGCATGTGTGAGTTTGCAAGAGATCAGCAAAGAAGGATGGAGATTAGGATCTACATGGAGGGACAAAGAGCTCTCCTGCTCTTAGAATTCTAGGAATCTTGTCAAAACAACCATCATTGTTGGTTGTTGATTTCTCCAGGCTGTCAGCAAATACTGTTGTGCATTTTTCACACTATCCCCTGAAAGATTAAGGACAGGAAATTGGGCACTAAAATAGGAAATTTGGATTCTTCTGAAGCACAAATGCTGCAGTGAGACTCTTCTGATCACAATATGTTCTTGGATCGGGTGCTAGCAGAACATGCATGGTTATTATTGTGGAATCCTGGAGCTCTGAAATAAAGGCAGAGCCGGCCTTACCATCAGGCAGAAGATGGTGGAAGATAAGTCCTCCTGAGGCCTTCTGCCATTTCCCTTTGTTGGAGATCCTAGTTGTGTGTGTGCCAGCTGGGTTGTTACGCACCCCCTAAGCTAGCCTGCTGCCCTCGGGTGCAGTGGATGATGATGTCCTATTGCCAATGCTGAAGCAAAGTTCATCTGCCAGTCTATTCAGCTCTTATCCATGAACAGGACATATTGCCCTTTGCTTTAGGCAGCAGAAAGCCTTGGGGCAGCCCTGAACAAAGGGTCTCCTTTCAGTTCTATTTAGATGATGCAATCCAGAAGAGATGACCTGCTTTGACTAATACTGCCACTAGGGCAACTATGCCCCGGATCCAATATGTTGGGACAGAGAGCTTCTCCTTCTCTATAAGCTGCACCACTAACACATAGATAGATACCTGCTGGGAAGGTCCTACTGAGCATCCCCTCATTTCAACAGGTGAAATGAATCTCTTGCAGCGGAGGGGATACTTTCCCTTACGGACAATCTTCCAGAGGTCACAGATCAGTGGTGAGTGTTGACAGAGGCAAAATATGGGCAAAGGAACTCAACAATACCTTCTAGCTAGGCAAGAATACATGAGGAAGGGATGGAGCAGGACCCATGAAAGGCATGGCCTGGGGAGAGGCCATACGGCCAGATTTGGCCTCTGAGCCTGAGGCTCCCCACCCCCACCCCCAGGATGAGCACCTGAAGCAGCCTTAGATGGAGTTGTTCCATTGGCAGCCGTCCTTTCCAGCAGGGCTGGCTCATGACATTTTGCCACCTGAGGCCACCTATCAAATGCAGCCAGCTGCTGCTCCCCACCACCAGCTACTTCCCCTACCTCCTACCCACCTCCAGAACCCCGATATTTCAGCTGCTCCCCCACACCTCTCACTCTGAGGAAGGACGCATACGGGGCAATAGCATCCTGATGGAAGGGGCTCTGACCGCAGTGGCCACTCAAAGCAGCATGTTGTCAAGGAATCCTCGCGAAAGGGGGATGGAAAAGGAGAGCATCTCTCACTTTAATTTCACTGGGGAAGGGGAGAGAGAAAACCCTTCCTGGTTTTGGCTCCATCTGGAAAAGCAGCCTGGGCAGTAGTATCCTAATAGTAGCTAATACCAGTAGTGGCAGCAATAGTAAGTGTGTAGTAGAAAGAAGTAGCCACTTCAGCAGCAGCAGCGGCTCGGTTGAGGCTTATCTAGAAAACAAACTTGCTCTGCCTGCTTGCGAGCTCATGCCTGCACCTTCTTGCCAAATTTGACTGGGGAACTGGAGACCGTCTGCCTGGGTCCTCGCAGCCACCCTCCCTTCAGACGCCTCATGCTCCTTCCCAAACACACTTCCCTTTGTGAGCCTCGTGGCGAGTTCAGTGTTATTCAATAGCACTGCCCCCCCCCCCGGCGCACGCATTTTGCTGCAAGGGGGCCCCTGTAAGGCAATGCGCTGCAGTGCCTCTGCCAGTCATTGTGCCCTGGGATCAAGGACATATTCCAGACCTGCTCCCACCGATCAGGATATAGGTTGCCCTCCTCCATGTCGAGGGTTACCTCAGTCCTCCCCTCGACTTGTAAAACATTCCCATCCTTCAAACCTGTCATCCCTTTATGGCTTAATGCATCACGTAAGTACTTTAAAAGGGCAGGAGTCGGGGAGCTGTAATTGCCACTGGCACAACATCAGGCGCGCTCGGTTTCCCTCAGACTCTTTCCTCTGCCTCCGTGACTGCGATGTGAGAGCTGAGCCACACTCCCCCGCTGCAAACCACCACCCCCCAAGTTAAAACCAGGGTCACCCTTTGCTCTTACAACCTCAAAAGTCCATTTGGGGGGAGAGAGAAAAAGAATATCAGCCAGCCACGTCAGGGCCAGTCCTACTGTTAGTGAAACTGCTGCCTCAGATGGCCTGAGCTGGGAGGTGGTGGTAGCCTTCAGCTCTTCCTCCTGAGCTCCCTGACCAGACGCTTCTGTTGGAGAAGAGAGCTGTGTGGTATGCACCTTGCCCTTCATCTTTACCCTGTTGATCTCCCTCAGGGGGCAGTGCAGTAACCTGTTACTAGTATTGCAGTAGGAGCCACTACTATATGTGGAACGGATTACCTCAGGAGGTGATGGGCTCTCCTCAGAGGTTCTGAAGCAGAGGTTGGATGGCCATCTGTCATGGATGCTTTAGCTGAGATTCCTGCATTGCAGGGGGTTGGACTAGATGAACCTTGGTGTCCCTTTCAACCGTGGGGGCAACCTGAATAAAATATTGGGGGCCCCAGGTATGCCTCACTTGCATAATTGGTCACATGATGTGGTACATGAACACCATTTCAAAGACAACACCCATCAACTTTGGGGGAGCGCCCCCTCAAATATTTTATTGGGGAGAGGTGAAGGGACCTTGGCTCCTAGGAGTTGGATCCTATGCTTCCAACTCTACAATTCTATGGTAGACATGTGCCATTTTGTCTGTTGCCTCAGGTTGTGAAATGTCTTGGGCAGGCCTTGCCCCAGGTGCTCTGGTCTCCGGCCCTCTGAACAATCCCGGGGTCTCTCCCCCCCAACCCCCCCCCCAAGCCACATGAATCATTCGTCCAGCTATGAGACCTCCGTAGTTCATTTGCCTGGGTGGAAGGTATCCTTGGTCTCTGATAACGCTGATAGGTTGTCTTGGTGGAAGATGTTGTTGTTGTTTAGTCGTTTAGTCGTGTCCGACTCTTCGTGACCCCATGGACCAGAGCATGCCAGGCACTACTGTCTTCCACTGCCTCCCACAGTTTGGTCAAACT
The DNA here is from genome assembly GCF_964188315.1 of Podarcis muralis. Lineage (NCBI taxonomy): Eukaryota > Metazoa > Chordata > Lepidosauria > Squamata > Lacertidae > Podarcis > Podarcis muralis. Next base: position 8,477,120 of record NC_135660.1, on the reverse strand, counting down.
CATGCTGGTAGGTTCGAGAACACTATCCAACCATCTCGTCCTCTGTCGTCCCCTTCTCCTTGTGCCCTCAATCTATCCGAACATCAGGGTCTTTTCTAGGGAGTCTTCTCTTCTCATGAGGTGGCCAAAGTATTGGAGCCTCAACTTCACAATCTGTCCTTGCAGTAAGCACTCTGGGCTGATTTCCTTCAGAATGGATAGGTTTGATCTTCTTGCAGTCCATGGGACTGTCAAGAGTTTCCTCCAGCACCATAATTCAAAAGCATCAATTCTTCAGCGATCAGCCTTCTTTATCATCCAGCTCTCACTTCCATACATCACTACTGGGAAAACCATAGCTTTAACTATACGGGCCTTTGTTGGCAAGGTGAAGTCTCTGCTTTTTAAGATGCTGTCTAGGTTTGTCATTGCTTTTCTCCCAAGAAGCAGGCGTCCTTTAAAAGACGCCTGGTGGAAGATAGGGGTGTGCAAATGTGTGAAGCTACTGCATAAAGGTAAAATTTACATTTGTTGGTCCTGCCCAGTTTTGCCTCTGGCCCCGCCCACCATTGGCCCGTGGCCCATGGAAGGTTGAACGGAAGGGAATGTGGTCCTTGGGGTGAAAAAGCTCCCCATCCATTCTTAGGGCATAAATGCCAATGGCCTAAGCTCCTTGAAAGCCTTCTGCAGAGGACACCGGCACCCCTTTGCTGCTTTAGATGGGCGCCACCCTCTTAATTCGCCCACATCACCTCTGGGCCACAACAGAGCATCGTCCTTTTAGCTGCGCTAAAAGAATTCAAACATTCATTTTCAACCATTCCTTGGGTGGATGGGTGTGAACTGAAGTTGTCCAGAAAGGTTGGGTGGTGGTAATTATTTTTCTTGATTTTTCTCAGCCGAGTTTTGACATTCACCTTGCTTAGCTTGGCTTTCTAGGTTTTTCTTCTTCCTTGTCAAACTTCTTTTAGCAGCAGCACAAGTCTCTTTCTGCAGCTCCATGCCAGGAGCTCTCCCTGGAATGTGTTGGGATTGATGCCGTGCCACTCCCAAGGGATTCTGGGAAATGTAGTTGGCAGGAAGTGGCTCTCTCCATAGTTTCCTACGAGCCACACTTCCTTGCGAGACCCAGTAAGGTAAGGAGTAACCCCCTCCTGAACTCTTTTTGAGACATTTATCTGCGCCCCCCCCTTGAGAAAATGTTAAGAGAACTGGGCCCCATTCTACAGGGAGAGAATGCGACTGTTCCCAGGTTACAAAAAACCCTTGTTAGCCATTCATAGCCTTATCTTTCAAAGATCTCTCTTTCAAAGCCATCCAAATTGGCAGCCATCACTACATCTTTGTGGGAGTGGATTCCATAGTTTAACTTTATTTATTTAATTCCTTACTTGCTTACTTTTATTACATTCATATCTAATTGCACTGTGTTAAGAAGTACTTTCTTTTGTCCAATCGGAATCTTCCAATGCTCAACTTCATTGGGTGTCCATGACTTCAAGTGTTATGAGAGAGGGAGGAGAAACCTCTCCCTCTCCGTTTTCTCCACACTGGGCTGCTCCACCTCCGGATTTTCTCTACTGCGATTGGAATTAGGAACCCACACAGCCATGTCCCAATTCCTTGCTTCTCTGTGATGTTCTGATAAGCTGCAAGTAAAATTTACAGACCTTCCAAGTGTCCCCATTTTCCAGGGACAGTCCTGGATTTACAGAAGCTGTCCTGGTTTCTGATTTGATCTCAGAATGTCCCGCTTTTCCTTTGGACATCCCTATTTTCATCAGGGAAATGTGGGAGGGTATGGAATGATGTGACCCCAAAGCCAAGGAGATTAGTAACTACACAACCTTTAGAAGACATCTGGAGGCAGCCCTATACAGTGGTACCTCAGGTTACAGACGCTTCAGGTTACATACGCTTCAGGTTACGGACTCCGCTAACCCAGAAATAGTACCTTGGGTTAAGAACTTTGCTTCAGGATGAGAACAGAAATTGTGCTCCGGCAGCGCGGCTGCAGCAGGAGGCCCCATTAGCTAAAGTGGTGCTTCAGGTTAAGAACAGTTTCAGGTTAAGAACGGACCTCCGGAACGAATAAAGTACTTAACCCGAGGTACCAATGTATAGGGATGTTTTAAAATGTTTAATTATGTTTTTATATATGTTGGAAGCTGCCCAGAGGGGCTTAGGGCAACCCAGCCAGATGGGTAGGGTATAAATAATAAAAATATTATTATGGAATAGGACATCCCTATTTTCACCAGAGAAATGTTGGAGGGCATGGTTTTGGGGGTACTACAACTTCCACCAGCCCCAGCTGTAGTCCCTCCAAAAGAGCTGGAGGGCCCCAGGTTGGGCAAAACTGGCACCAGCTGTGCTAGAAGCACACACAAAGCGCGGTGTCCTCTTTGTTGCCAGACCCTGCCCTCTCCCTCCCTACCCAAAAGACAACAGCAGCTACGGACCCTCTGGAGTGGAATCAGGTGCCAGACTGCAAGGAAAGAGGGAGGCTCGGGGGAGCCCGGGCGAGTGGGCAGCAGGAAGGCACTCATTGCCCCCGGGGCCAGGGGCAGGGAAGGAAGGAAGGAAGGAAGGAAGGAAGGAAGGAAGGAAGGAAGGAAGGAAGGAACCAATGACAGGAGCTTCTCCAGCCTCCCCGTTTTTTGGGAGCAAGTGAGGAGGAGGAGGAAGAGGAAAGGGCATAACACAGAACTTGTAGACATCCAGCTGAATGTTGGGAGATTACAGAACATATGAAAGAAAGGACTTCTTCACACTGTACTTGTTTAAATAATGGAACTCACTTCCACAGGAGGCAGTGACCGCCACCGAACTGGATTGGACTCATGGAGGAGGGGCCTATCACTGGCTACTAGCCCAAGGTGGCTGTGTTCTGCCTCCATGATTGAAGGCAGTACAGTGGTACCTCGGGTTACATACGCTTCAGGTTACAGACTCCGCTAACCCAGAAATAGTGCTTCAGGTTAAGAACTTTGCTTCAGGATGAGAACAGAAATTGTGATCCGGCGGCGCGGCAGCAGCAGGAGGCCCCATTAGCTAAAGTGGTGCTTCAGGTTAAGAACAGTTTCAGGTTAAGTACGGACCTCCGGAACGAATTAAGTACTTAACCCGAGGTACCACTGTAATGCTTATGTACATGAGAGTTGATCTTGCACCCAGGTCCTACTTGCAGGTTTCCCACAGGCAGCTGGTTGGCCACTGCGAGAACGGGGGGCTGGACATGATGGGCCATTGAGCTGACCCAGCAGGGCTTTCCTTGTGTCCCTGGACTATGCTAGCAATTCCCCCCATGAGCCAGGCATTGCTTGCATACATAGACGGAGTCCCCCCTAACCGTGGAGAGACATTACGGGGGCAGTCTGGGAGCGACTGCGGGGCATGGCAGCCACACCGTTCCAGGAAACAAGGCTGCTTTCCAGAGGTTCCTGCTTGGTAAGAAGTTTACCATCACGTTTTTTCTCTCCCTCCCCCCTCCCTCCCTCCCTCGTGTGTGTTTGAAGACGAGGCAATAAATAATAAAAATGCATATGGAATTTGAATATGAATGATAAGAACAGCTGTGTGTATCCATTATGAATGAACATAAACAGAAATGTATAAACTGAGATTTGGGGGGCTTTGGGAAGAATTAGTGTCTTTGTTCCTGGATTTTTTTCCTATCAGAGCTTGAACCAAAGCCATTAGCTTAAACTCCCCTGCAGTAGACGAAGCCAGGAGCCTCATTTCGCCTTGGCTGGGAGCCACCCTGAATTCTCTTCCACAGCTCGGTTAGACCTAATCCTAACAAATTTGCCCGGAGAAGTGGTTCTCTTATTACACAGCCTCATTTGAATGCTTTCCAAGGTTAATTTCAGCTACCTCTCTTTCAAAAGGTTCCCCCCTGCCCACCCCCTTCCCTCCCCCCCCATTTCCCATTGCCCTCAACCCCCCCTCTCCTCCCCATGCGTCGCCTCCCCCCCCCCCAGCGGACAGCTCTGATCTGAACGTCGCTCAAACCCAAAGACGCAATTGGTTTTAAATTAGAAAATAATACTCTGTGCGTGTTTTTTTGCTCTCTTTTACCGCACATGGTTACAGAGTTTACCCGGAGGGAGGTTCTAAAGCCAAGCGATTTACTTTGTAAAATTAATTGTAGCTTTCATGGGTTGAAATGGCCCCAGAGGGCAGTACCCAACAGGCATTTACTCTTGTAATGTTATTGACTTAGTTTATAATCTGATTCCAGTTACCCGATTTCCTCCGGCCCCCTCCTCGCAAACCGTCCCTGCGCCACAGCCTCAAATGCTTCTGAGTGTGTTTATGGGCTTTTCTCTCGCGAAGTTATGGGCCAGGCGTCCCAGAGTCTCTGAGCCGAGTGGGAACGCCGTCCTCCGAAGGGCCGGTTGCCAGCCGAGAAAATGGGACTTGGGAGTCTGGATCACTCGTTTATAAGGCTGACAGAAGGGGTTCAGGGTTTGCAACAGACTGTGGAAGGAGGCTTGTCTAAAATCGAACATAGCCTGGAGAGAAAGGGGTGAGGGGGGGGGGGAGAGAGAGAGAGACTGTGCTCATTAGGAAGAGTGTCTGTCCGATACATTATTGAAACATCCAGTCCGGGGTGTGGGGCACAGAACGACGATGAGCATTTAAAGGTCATAAATGGAGAGTACATCAAGGACTGAGTGTCTTCAAGGGAATGCATAGCAAAAATATGGAATGCGTTCGAATCTTAAGGAACCTTGGGAGATGTGGAGAATGAGATCCAGGCATTTGTAAAATAAGTGAATGGAAGTACATTTCCAGCATTTTGGAGGGTGGGGAACAGGGTGCCAACTCGATAAAATATTGGAGGCCTTGCATAATCGATCACATGACATGGTGTGCACACACCATTTGAATGGCAGTGCCCGTCAACTGGAGGGGGGGGTGTGTGCTCAACTATTTATGCGTTGTATCCTATGGTGGGGAACAGGGTCAATCATGGTGGTTCTAATGGAACCAGCAACAAAATGTTGCAGTGTAAAGTTCTCTGGTTCACAGTACAAGCCGGCCAGCCATGCCCCTTTTCATGAGACTCCATTCCATTCTCCCTCCCATCCACTCCCCCCCAAATTGTTGGATTGGGGTCACTCTGTAACCCTGGTTTATGTCCCAAATGGACCCATGTGCAGCCCTACTAATTATACAATTTTTTGCTATGGCCGCCAGGTCTCAAGGTTGGGGCCGGAGCTGCAGGGTTTTACCCTCCATCCAAAGATCTCCTGGGTGATCTCAGGATAGCGACTCCATTGCGAGGAATCACCCATTTCCCACTAAATCCATTCCAAACACACACACCCTGCATCCCGAAATCACCTTCTTTTCCCATCTCCCCCCCCCCACCCCATAGGAAGTAATAAGTAATTTCTCCATGGCTGTCATAAAATCTATACACTGCTTGATTGTAAAGAAGAACACCTGAAAGCAGTTTACAAAGAGAATAGAACAATAAAATTATCAGTAAAAAACAGGGAAAACAACTCTTTAAAGCATTCAGAAGGTAAAATCCAATGCCCTTTTAAAACATGTTGGGGAGGGGGGATTATTGGTTTCTTGTTTTAAAATTTTTATTATGCACTTTGTGTTTTTATAGTGTGATTTTATCTTCTGAACTGCTTTGATACCTGCAGGTATAGGGCGGTATACCAAACAAACAAACAAACAAACAAACTAAAGCAGATTACAATATACTTCAACATTCTACATGTCTGGGTAGGCTTGTCTAAACAAAAATGTTTTTTTGGGGGGGTTGCATTTGATAAAGCGGTGAATAGATCGTGTTAAATTAAAATAAAGACGGTTGATCTGCATAGAAATAAAACATGAAACATTGGGTTTTGCCTTATAAGCGTGTGGCATCTATTTCCCTAGAACAGATGGTCTCTCCAAATGAACTGGGCATCTAGAGAAGAGCGCGTTGTTGCTGTTTTAATAGAGATGCATATTTGTTCAGCATATGTTTAGAACTGCACACCATGCTGCAATTCCCTCGTAACGGGCTTGTTTCTCTCCTTTACACTTTCTTGATGGTCTCCTCGACAGAATAAACTTCATTTTGCCCTTTTAAAAATGCCCGTCTCCGTTGTCTCAGATGCTGGGTTAAAAGGAGCAGAGAGCCAAGTTATCGGAGGGGACAATGGCTTTGTGTGTGTGGAGGGAGATGCTGCAAGGTTTAGTATAGGTTACTAGTCTGAGGTAAACATCAACTGTCCTTCTCTGTGGATGGCTGCCAAGTGGGAGGGATTTTACAGGCCTGGCGAGAACTTTATCCTCTTCTTGGACAGTTCCCAAAGGCAGAGGATACAAAGGCAGAAAAACAACTACAACAGAGTCTCTCTTTTTCTGCCATTAATGCACATTTATTTGTTCAACTTATGCCCCACCCCTATACTGAGTCAAGCCTTTCATGAGTAAAGATGGACCAATCTGTTTCTCTCAGTTACTCATTTTTCCAATCTTATGGGAGGAATTCGACACAGCACTATGGGCATGCTTCTGTCAGTGCAAGCATTTCGGTTTGCTGGTTGGAAAAATCTCCTGTTCCCCAAATGCTGCTCTGGAGGGTCTTCTGTTTATTTGACAAGCCTATTTGGGGAGATACAGGGGTTCCACAGAGGGAGGAGATGGGGGAAGCCCCATTGCGCTAGTGGAAGCCATTGCACTGGCTTCTACTAGCTGGACACATGTATCAACTCCCAACTTTGCTTTCGTTCTCTGCATTTCCACACCAGTTTCCATTCATCAGCATTTTATGCAAATTTCTCTTAATATAATCATGCTTAGTATGGATTTTTATCTGGCAAGCACATTTATTTCCCCAATATAATGAATGTTGTTATTTTTCACAAATATATGCATTTTATCTACATTTCACCACAGTATGTATGCATTTGTGTACATATTGGCTGGAGAACTGTGTTGGAAGATGCCGAGAAGTGCAAATTTGGAAAGAGGGCTGTGTTTTGGTTCACACATTGTTTTGGAAAGAGCCTATCGTGCAGCTTTGCACCACGTACGAACTTTGCGTGAAATACGAACTTTGCAAGGAATACAAACCGAACCGAATTGCTCCACGATCCGTAGCTGTCAGGCACATGGCAGGCTGCCTGCCCACACTTTTAGGAAAACCCATCCAAGGATATCATGGGGTGGTCACGCTGTGGAGACACCCAGGGAGGCTGCCAAATCAAGAGACTTGTCGAATTAAAGGACACCCCCCCCATAAATAGTCCCTTGGTCCCCTCAAAAGGAAGGTAAGTGCAACCAAAAGCTTGCAAGCCCTCCACAAGAATTTCACCTCAATGTTCCCTCTCCTTTTGATAATTAATTAATGGAGAACAGTTGGGGGGGAACACTCCACAGAAAACATTTTCAGCACAGCATCAAACCCAATGACCCCTGCGAGGTCCAAGTTTTCATTCGTTCCAAAACAAATGCACACTTTCTGCCAGCGTTCGTTTGGAGGGAGTTGTTCCCTGACCTTGTGGAGCCCCAGAAACCTCACAGCCTTGGCCAGAATTCTGCATTATTACTATTACTACTACTACCCTCCAGATTTCATTGAGGAATTCAGGTGGAAGAATGGACAGCGTAGAGATTACGCCTCAGTCTAATTCCTTAAGGTTCTTGCTGTGCAATTTCCCTGCCATGTATTATATGCTTGCTTTGCACCCTCCTGGAAAACAGAAGGTTGATCAACCTGTTCCGGACTCTCCTATTGAGTGTCAAGATTCAAGATGCCCCCCAGGCTTAGCCATTGATTTAAGTAACCAGCAGCAGCACACTGCACTAGAGAGCCTGGAGATTTCTGCCTGTTGGAACCAACACACTCGCTGTATGTCCTTTCCGCATTATTCTCTCCCATCAAATAAACCTGTCCTTTCTATTTCATCGCTCCCACTATATAGGAAGGAAGTGGTGTGGATTACTTTGGAGATGAGTCGCACATATGCAAGATCTTCTTGCGCTCACACGCCAGTTGGTAACTTGCACCAGATCATGCAATCAGTCTCCTTAGATTTTGTGTTGGAGGAGGGATGTCTCACAACTGTATTAATACCCCTGAAGGACTGGTCTGAGGGTCCTTGTAGGGTCCTTTATGTTTCCAACAGAAGTCACTCAGATGCTTCTGGGAAGCCCCAAGCCAGTCGTCAAGGAAACAGAAGTCTGTTCGCAGTGTGTCTGATATCCAATGGTACACTGCCTTTGAATATAGAAGCCATGGGAGACTTTGGGTGTCAAAATTTCAGCGGTGCCCTGTGTTATCCCAAAATTCAGTGCTCCCCACCTTTCGCCTTCCATTGTTGCGGCAGCCCCTGCAGAGTCTCACTCCCTGAAATCCACCTCCGATGGAAACTGCATTTAGCTATTCTGCCAGGTGTTAGGATATCCTTTCCCACAATGCCCCAACAGAACATCCCTCTGGGGGCTTATGGGTAGTTTTAAATGGTCACTTCCTGGTTGCCATCTGCTGCTTGGTAAGCATGAGGCCTGGCTGGTGGCCGGGAGGGAGGGACCCAAGTGGCATCAGCACAAGTGGGCACCCTTGGGTGCTAAGGCAGAGCCACATGTTGCCAGGTGCTGAAGGCTACTAGTTTCAACCCAGGAACTCTGCCTGTGGTGCTCATTCTGAGAGATTCTTTGAGATCTCCAACCTTGTGTACACATGGTGATTCACTGAACCATTAGAGTGTGGGACTCTTACTCTCTGGTTTATGGGTTCAAGACCCGTACTGGGCAGAAGATTCCTGCATTGTGGGGACTTGGACTAGGTCACCCATTACAACAATTTCTCTTCCAAATATTCAAGCAGCATCTCCTCCAAAACCTTTTAAAAAATCTGCTTTTTTCTCATTGGGTGCATACACTCCCACAACGACCATTTTTTCTCCTTGCACCCCGATAATTCTTCCTTGGTCATTTTTAAATAATTGTTTTGGGTTCAAACTCAGTTTTATATACATTACTACTCCTCTCGTTTTAGTTTTATCTGAGGTTAGGAACTCTTCTCCAAGCCTTTCATTTATTAATATTCTTCTATGTCCTCTTGCAACACGTGTTTTCTGTATATCCAAACCTTGTGGGTTTTTTTGTAAAATGTGTGTTACTTTGTTTTTCTTTACCTTATTGTTAAGTCCAGTCATATTCCAAATTTACCCCACCTCTGTTCTGAAGTGGCTTAGTCCAGGGACATTTCCACCACAGAATCTTGTTTGTGTTGACCAGCTAAATGGTGCTGTGGATGAAGCAGAAATGGGGCCAGTTTGTCTCAGCTCCAAGCCCAATCACCCTCATGGCCTTCTCTGAAGACCAATAGTTCTAGGCTTTAGCATGTCGGCACCACCACCACCACCAGTCCTCCTGCAGATGCCCACTGGGGCTGGAAGGGGAGTTTTTGGCCTGAGATTTTGGTTCAGAGATTTTTTTGAAATATTATTTTATTTTATTATTTTATTTTATTTTATTTTATTTTATTTTATTTTATTTTATTATTTTATTTTATTTTATTTTATTTTACTTTACTTTACTTTACTTTATTTTATTTTATTTTATTTTATTTTATTTTATTTTATTTTATTTTATTTATTTTAACCAGCTCTGCACTCACCGCCAGCATATCAATCCAACAGCAGTTCTGGGATGTGTAGAGGAGATTCATTTGGTTGGGAACAGCCTTTCTCTCCCCCACCGCCACTTTAATAAGTAAATAAAAATGAGCACTCGGTGTAGCAAGGGGCAAGACAACAGATGCTAGGCATTTGGGTTTTAGCAAGGTGCCTTGCTAAATCATAATTGAAAAATTAATTTGGAATGGGTGGGTGGGTGAAGAGTTGGTAGCATGGTGGGAGATTGCCATACATTGCAAAAAGTAATGATGATGGCAAAGCAGCAGGCCCCTGTAGCCACAGGGACTGGGTTGAGATGTTCTGTTGCCTTGGTGCTAACAACAGAAGAGCTGCCCATTTCAGTTCTCCACGTTTTTCATTTTCCCAATCTGAAATTCAATTTTCCACATTCCCACAACAATTTGCTTTTTTTCCTTAACGCTCTCAGAATTTATCCCTATTTTTGCACGCAGTTTTGAGTAATGCGCACATTTTTGCAAGGCAATATTTCTTCATATAATGAGTTTCCCTGTGTTGTTTTCACTAATCTATGCATTTTTAGCCTCCCTTTACCCCAGCAAAGTTCATTTTCGTACACACTGCTTGGCTGGAAAACTGCGATGCAAAATTCAGAGATGTGTGAATTTCAATGGACGGCTGACTTTTGGTTCACGTTTTGTCTTGGAAAACATGGATATGGTACCTTTGCCTTTAAATGCGCACTGGATCAGATTCCTCCCCCCCCCCTGCCGCTTGGCACAGCACCATCCCAGAAGACTTCTCAGCCCAGGGAAGCCAGGCTGATCTTGGGCTTCTCCTTCCTGCCAGGCTCTTTGATCTCGGCTGCCTGGCGGTAGGTCCGTTGCCTAGAGTGAAGTAGCTGAAATGTGCATATCTCCAGAAGAAAAAAGAATATTAGAAATGCAGTCATAAATAACTGTTTGATCATGGCCGGGGCTGCATTCTGAAACCTAAAAAGGGATCATATTCTCCTGTATCTTAAAAAATTAATTAATAAATAAAAACATTATAAGGATACAGCTTTTTGAAACCAACAACAGACGGGTCTCAAAAATAAAATTTCTCTTCCTTATGCTGAGGAAGAGTGGCCACAGGTCTTTTTAGAGGACAGCCCTCTGTTTGTGAAGGCACTCTCTGTTTCAAGAGCTGCCTGGTCCAAGTCCAGTTTAACTGAAAACCTGAAAAGGGAAAGCAACTGGGGTCTTGAGTTGTCCATCGACATCTACTATTAAAAGGGCTGTGCAATCCAAGTCTATCTTAAAGATAAGGAGCCCTCAAGAAGCGAGAGCAGGAGAGGACTTGAAGGTGGCCATCAACAGTTGACGCCTTGGCAGTAGATGGAGTCACCTGGGCACAGCCTCCCCTGCAAATTCATGGAGGATTGGGCTGTTGAGGGCTGCTTGCCATGTTGTCTTACGTTCTGCTTCCACAGTCAGAGGAAGTATGCCTAGATGCTGGAGGACTACAAGTAGGGAGAGAGCTCTCGTGCTCGGTTTCTGCTTAGGGGTTCCCCACAGGCACCTGGTTGGCCCCTGCAGTGACAGCAGCAGGATCCTGGACTAGGTAGGCCATTGGTCCAATCCGGAAGCCAGACTCGCCTTAGGTTGCATGGATGTGGATGAAGAATTGCAACCTCACTCTGCAGAAATGAATGGGGCTCAACACAGATTGCACTCAAAGCAAGGGGGGAGGAAGCAGTGGGTCCTCCAGAGGTGGTTCGATTCCAGTCAGTCCTATCAGCCCCTGCCAGCATGGCTCAAATAAAGGATGGTAGGATTTCGGATTCAGTAACATCTGGAAGAACCATGATTTCTCCACCTCCGACATCGAAAACCATGTTTTTAAAAGTGGAATCTAAGCCTGCACTTAAAAGCTGAAACCCAACCAATTTCAAGAAAGGCTTGCATTTCTTTATTTCTGTATCCCACCCAGCGTCCAAGGAACTTTTCCTTTATGTGTTGACAGTCTAATGGGGGCGAGTTTAAGAAGAGCCTCCTTGATTTTCCACTACTTGGTAGCTTTGTGCCGCGTCTTTGTTTTCGGTGCCAGAAAGTGCACTCTGTTCTGACTGCGAGTTGAGCTGGGACTGCAGAGCCAGTCGCCCATCCAACGAGCAGAGGACAAAAGACTGCTGGGCTGTGAGTTGTGAGTGTTTTGTAAGGTGCCTAGAAAACCATAAATCTTCTGGATAAATACGTAAATGAAATAGCTAAAATCTGGGGGCAGGGAGAGATGGCAGCATGGACTTTGGTAATATGGCACCCTGAGCAAGGACAAAATTTGCCCCCCCCCCAAAAAAAAACAACCCTTGGAGAAAGGAGTCTGGTATCCTCTCTGATCCCCTTGTAATTCAGGCACTAGACTAGTCTAGGATGTACATTGTGCCCCAGACAGGAGCCAATAGCCGTGTTGCGCTCTGCCGTGTTTTGAGCGGATGGAAGGAGAGAAGCTTCCCAGAGCCTTGCAAACAAAAGTGAACCTTCTCCCTGCTTTCGTCATCTAGAAATACAAATATTTCCCAGCAAGCAGAGGAGTGGAATGCAGAATAATGTGAGTTTGCAGCAGTGGGCGAATGATTGGGAAGTGCCTCAAATGGTGGTGAGGAAAATCCAGAAATCTGTTTCAACTTGCGAATATTGCATGTGAATGGGGGGGGGAGGGTGCTGACAATAGTTGCTTGGGTTGTGTTCACACTCCTGTTTGCTGTGTACTCACTGCATTTCCAAGTTTACACCATGTTACCCCAAATCCTGTTTGATGCACTGCTTCCCAAACACCAATCAGGGTCCTTAAACCATTCCTAATTTGCCTCTAGCCAAGATGTGAACACCTCTGCATAGGTTAAATGCATCCTTGCCTCATTAATGCCCTTCAGTGTGTACACAGACAGAAAAAAAATCTAACACGATTGAAGCCAATATTTACCCAATATTACCCCAATTATGCCAATTATACAAATACCAATTAATATCAAATTAATTCCAATTAATTCCAAATTTGTACAATTTAATTAAAGTGGTTTCCCACACTCCTTGATCAATACATTCCTCCAGTTCTTATATTACTGTGGTTCATATTATTATTAACTTCTAATTACATTTCAACTGATATATTAATCATTTGAATAACAGATGCATTTGGGGCTATTTCTCTTTGTGTTGTTATATTATTTAACCTTTCATGGGATTTCATATGAGGAGCTCTAATTGTTTTGCCCTTCTAGTCCCGCATCCTTTTCTCACACGGGCCAAGGTGAATATGCAAAAGATGTGGGTATACTGCATACAAAAACCAGCTAAGTCAGGGCCGGCCCACCCATGAGACAAGGTGAGGCAACAGCCTCAGGCGGCAAGAACCACAGGGGCAGCAGATTCAAGGAATGTCTGCCGCTTTATGTCTAGAGACGGCCCTAAGTATTTCGCTCAGTAAAACTTTCATGTGATAGGAAGAGGTGGTTCACTCCAACTTGGTCGCTGCACACTCAGGCATGATCTGCATGTGCAAGTTCATCACTTGAGAACTAAGCCACTGGTTGATCTTGAATGGGCTATCATAGGTAAAACTACACAGGCTAATAAAACTGTTTACAAGAGGAAGCATGCAAGTTCAAATTTTGCATTGCTTTGAACCAGGGGATAAGAATGAAAGAAGATGAGCTTGGCAATTGGCAAAGGCCCATCTGGTCCTCTGTCCTGTTCTCACAGCGGCCAGCCCTTACGGGATGCTCAATCAGTGGCTTAGCTGACATGGCTAAGATAAGAGGGATCGTTCTTTATTTGGGACAGGCAGGGCAAAGCTTTGCCATCCTCTTCATCCTAAAAGCCAGATCCCCTTCTGCAATCCTGCAGAACCTCAGGAGGGAGACCCATGAAGCCAAATCTCCTGCTCTTTGCAAAACTGCGCACTGCGGCGCAACAGCTACAAGATTTGCATGGCTTCCCTGGTTCAAAGAACACTCAAGGACCAGGCTCCCCCTTCTCTGGATTCTATCCTTTTTCTGGATGCATACAGTTTTATATTTCCAGAAAGAATGAAAGAAAACTGGGTGCGGTTTTTTTAAAAGAAACCTAATGAGGTGCAGGAGGAGGAGGAAGTGCTAAAATATGAGTGCAGGAGGAGGGTGCTGAATATCGGGAACCACAGGCTACAGGACAAGGAGGAAGAAAAATGGAATGCGACCCGTGTGGTTTTATAAATGATGGGTTCCAAAAAACATGGGAACGATAGCTTTGCAATGCAGGGGTTGTAGGGACCAGTTCAAAACTGCTGAGAAAAATCTGGAGCATTAACACACATGAGGAATGCTCCAGTCTGTGCAACTTCTTCATTGCTTCCTACAGACTGGCGCTACTGCTAGATTCTTAATGATGGTTTGCCATATTTCCCTCCAGAGCTGCAGAGGGGGATACGACCCACCTCCTCTAAGGCAGCCAAGAACCAATTGCATTCTAAAATATGAATCTTTCAGCTCTGACTAAGCAGGCCCAAGAACTAGGGAACTGCCCTACTTATATAGTTTGACCATGGTAAAGGTAAAGGGACCCCTGGGGTTGCGGCGCTCATCTCGCTTTACTGGCCGAGGGAGCCGGCGTTTGTCCGCAGACAGCTTCCGGGTCATGTGGCCAGCATGACTAAGCCACTTCTGGCGAACCAAAGCAGCGCACGGAAATGCCGTTTACCTTCCCGCCAGAGCGGTACCTATTTATCTACTTGCACTTTGACGTGCTTTCGAACTGCTAGGTTTGACCATACTCAGAAGCAAAGCTCACTGAATTCAATGTGATTTCCCCTAAGTAAATACGCATAAAAGTGCAGCCCTGGGGAGTTTTCACACATGGCACTGAGAACTGGGGCTGAGTCGTAATTCTCCAGTTCCACTTTTCAGGCCAAAAATAGCTATTTTGGTGGGGCAGAAATGCTTCTCTGAAAAATACTTTGATGGTGTGAACATTCGTTTTAAATCCTGCCCCCCCCCCCAGCTTTTGCTGCTTCAGCACCATTTTCCCCTTCGCTGGCGCTTCCTGGATTAGTCATAGTGGCAGGTCCCAGCCAATCAGGGAGCCCATAAGGAATGAGACGGTTCCACAACAACGGTCAGATTGGGTTGCGGAATTCCATCACTGAGAGCAGATGAAGCCCAAGTGAAGGAAAGAGAAGTCAAAGGAAATAAGGTCTGCCAAAAAAATAGTCGCTGAAATAGTCGCTGAAAAACATTTCCAAAAGTTGTGAATAGTTTAGACTCAGTTCTAGTAAAAGCGCATGGCAGAGGCGAGGGAGTTGCAATTACTAGATTTGCAATTGAACATTTAAAAGTTAGGATGGTGTCCTATGCTCAAATAGGAGCAAGAAAAAATGAATTCCGTGGAAATATACCTCCTGATTCATAAAACCTCTCTCCCATTTCCTATTATGCATTAACAAGTTGCACGTAAGTATCATGAGAGAAACACAAAATAAGATTTCAATGCCATGCGTGAATACACTTACAGGTTGCACCCAGACTAGCAGCTCCCAAGGATGCAACATGTGTGGGAGGAAAGGAGGTTGCAAAAAATAGGGCTGAGCCAATATAGAGGTTTCTGCCAATGTCCCCTACTCAGTTCCATCTCTCACCTCCCGTGGTTTTGCTGTTTGCTATCATTTCTGCCTTTCAGTTCAACTCAGAGAACTTATAAAGAGATTCCCCCAGAAATTCCCCAAGTTAAACCAAGAGGGCAGGCAGCATGGAAGGTGGAGAAGTCCAAACCCACAAAACGATAATGGAATGAAACAGGGGAGATTCGGTGCAGATTAATTTCAGAAGTGGTTTGTGTACGGTTGCAGCAGTTTGCATCTGTGTCCCCACTTCCACCTCCCACCGACTCAAGAAATCATTTGGCAGTAGGTTTTTCTAGACTGCCGTCCAGAAGGAATCCATGTCAGATGCCCAGATACTCAGCAGGAATGGCTGTGCATTTGCAATGATTAAATCGTAACACCAGAAGGAATCCTGGTGCAATCACGTGCAGATTTCTTACTGTTCTAGAATTGAATGAATGCATGCATGTGCTGGTGCATATGAGGGAGGAAAAGAAGAAGGCGACATGAAATGAAAATCGTGTGCGACTACTCCTGCACATTGTCCGGAACCACATCCAGGAAGTGAAATATAACCACGGGGGGCTATCTGATTCCATGGTCAGAGGCAGTAATACTTCTGAGTATCAGCTGGTGGAAGCCACAGGACGGAAGAGTGCTCTTGGGCTTGGGCCCTGCTTTTTAGGTTTCCCACAGCTATTTGGTTGGCCACTGTGTGAAAATTAGATTCAGCTAGCTCGCCTGCTTCTTGGGAGAAACGCAATGACAAACCTAGACAGCATCTTAAAAAGCAGAGACATTACCTTGCCAACAAAGGCCCATATGGTTTTCCCAATAGTGATGTATGGATGTGAGAGCTGGATCATAAAGAAGGCTGATCGCCCAAGAGTTGATCCTTTTGATTTATGGTGCTGGAGGAGACCCTTGAGAGTCCCATGGACTGCAAGAAGATCAAACCTATCCATTCTTAAGGAAATCAGCCCTGAGTGCTCACTGCAAGGACAGATCCTGAAGCTGAGACTCCAATACTTTGGCCACCTCATGAGAAGAGAAGACTCCCTGGAAAAGACCCTGGGAAAGATGGAGGGCATAAGGAGAAGGGGATGACAGAGGGTGAGATGGTTGGACAGTGTTCTCGAAGCTACCAGCATGAGTTTGACCAACTGTGGGAGGCAGTGGAAGACAGGAGTGCCTGGCATGCTCTGCTCCATGGGGTTACGAAGAGTCAGACACGACTAAACGACTAAACAACAACAAGCTATTCTTGCATTCATATATTTTTGCACCAAGCGAAGCCTAATCTAATTAAGGCTGCAAAACTAACCTAGGAGAAAATATACTTAGCCACGGTGAGAATTCTGAGTTAACATAAATTGGATGGGTTGGGGGCATAATATTCAACTCTCAGATTGGGAAAGGTTATGGAAAACTGATTTGAAATTTTCGGTTTGCAGTATGCTGAAAGAAAATTTTATGAAAATGATGTACCAGTGGTATTTGGCTCCTAGTAAGTTAGCAAAAATGTATAAGACAGGTATAAAAATCTGCTGGAAATTTAAAGAAAAAGAAGGTACCTTTTATCATATGGGGTGGACCTGTCAGGTAGTAAAAGCATTCTGGGAAATGATATATAATGAATTGGGGGGGGGGATGTTTAAAATAACTTTCATTAAAAAAACTGAAGTTTTTTATTAGGAATTGTAGGTACCGATATTCCAAAGGAGCAGAAAATGCAGTATTTTTTGCTCTATAAGACTCACTTTTCCCCTCCTAAAAAGTAAGGGGGAATGTGTGTGTGCCTTATGCAGCGAATGCAGGCTGCACAGCTATCCCAGAAGCCAGAACAGCAAGAGGGATTGCTGCTTTCACTGCGCAACGATCCCTTTTGCTGTTCTGGCTTCTGAGATTCAGAATATTTTTTTTCTTGTTTTCCTCCTCCAAAAACTAGGTGCGTCTTGCGGTCTGGTGCGTCTTATAGAGCGAAAAATACGGTACTTTTTATGTATGCGAAGACAGCTGCATGGATGTTGTTAGCCCAGAGATGGAAAAAAGATACTAGAATGCTTTTACTACCTGAGAGATGGAGAAAAGATACCAGAATGCTTTTACTACCTGAGAGATGGAGAAAAGATACCAGAATGCTTTTACTACCTGAGAGATGGAGAAAAGATACCAGAATGCTTTTACTACCTACCCTACCAGAGAAGAATTGCAAATTAAGCTGTTGGACTATGCTGAAATGGCAAAACTGACCAAAAAGCTCAGGAACCAGGAAGAGCAAAACTTTAACAAAGAATGGGAAAAAATTAAAAGTTACCTAGGAGACCACTGTAAGCAGATGCAAACATTAGCAGGATTGCAATAACACTTGTAATGTAGCAAATATTATGGAGAAAATGGAGTAACATAAAATATGGATTACTGAATAATATGCAGTTGAAAGGGTTAACAATAGGACCCACGGAGGAGAAGGTGGGAGGTCCAGAGATTCGGAGAAATCTATAAATATGGATATGTATGGTAGTGTTGTTATATCTATCATCTATCTATCTATCATCTATCATGTATCTATCCTTGTAAAGCAAAATAAAAATTATTTATATTATATATATTTCAAAACAACAACACATAAATTGGATGAAAC
Source organism: Podarcis muralis (assembly GCF_964188315.1). NCBI lineage: Eukaryota > Metazoa > Chordata > Lepidosauria > Squamata > Lacertidae > Podarcis > Podarcis muralis. The sequence continues at coordinate 8,459,258 of NC_135660.1, read as the reverse complement.
ATTGGCTTCTTCCAGGAGGCTTTTCTTACATTCTTATGAAGAATGGAGAATTGGTAAGACACCAAGTGTATGCCATTCTGGAAACAAACAAATAATAATAATAAATAATAATTTTTTATTTAAGCCCCGCCCTTCCTGGTTCAGGAAACCAGGCTCAGGGCGGCTAACAACAATTTTAAAACACTTAATTGATGCTACAAAAAAACCAGCATAAATACGGTATAAAGCGTAAATAACAATAAAATCAAAAATCAGTTGAGGGGGGGAATCCATCCAGAGATCCTCCCATCCAGAAATCCAAAACCAGAGATCCTCCCAAATCTAAGGAGAAATCTGGATGGGGAGGATTTTGTCAGCATCCATCGATGCAACAATATACCTTGTATTTCTTAATCTGGGAATTATGTAGCGCTTAGAAATAAAGGCGCAGTTATGGCTTTCTGCTCTCGAGACACTGACACCAGCTCTCCAACGCAGACATTTGCACTGCCATTGCACCTTGCTCCTTCCCCCGCCAAACTTTTTTTCCCATTAGTCATGATTTAATGAGTAATGAAAATTAGTTATAAAATACAGCTCATTATATTGCATTTTACAGAAGATATTAGTTTTGGATAAGTTTGGAGCCGAAAAGAGGAAATTAAAATATCCACCGACTGGGGGAACAGAGCTCAGTACTGCATAAAAAAAAGCACACAACACCATTAAACTACATCACTGGGGAGGCGAGGGGCTTTATCTAACCAGTCTGCCATGAAAGAACCAGCACTGTGCTTTGAGAAATAACATCACAGAAGGCTTCTCTGACTCCCAAGGAGCTGTCAGTTGCATCCCTGTATAGCATACTGCTCTTCCACCTCTGCCAAGGGCAGGTAATCCCTTCCCATATTAGAACTGAAACACGACTTTCAAAAGAGAATTCTAAGCCTGCAGAGGAGGTTGCATGTTGTGCCTCTGAATGAGTCACTGCTGCGGCCACACCACTTTCCTATTGGCCGAATTCACTGGTGGCAGACAGTACTGCCCTGGCTCTGCATTGGGCAGTGGACTGGATCATTAGATCACATAGAACCACAGAATTGTAGAGTTGAAAGGGACCCCAAGGGTGCAGGAATCTCAACCAAATCATGCATGACAGATGGCCATCCAACCTCTGCGTAAAAACCTCCAAGGAAGGAGAGTCCACAACCTGCCTAGGGAGTCTGTTCAGCTGCTCTTACTATCAGAAAGTTCTTCCTGATGTTTAGTCAGAATCTCCATTCTCAAAAGTTGAAGCCATTGGTTGGGATCCTACCTTCCGGAGCTGGAGAAAACAAGCTTGCTCCATGAAAGTTTGGACAGGGGAGGGTTAATGGACCCAGGAACAACTGCTGACAACTACGTAAATGGGCCTAGCAGAGTTGCTAAACTCCTTACTTTTATTAGGGAGGTTGGTATATTGCTCTCAATAGCTGGCCTTATAAATGGCTAGAAAATTCCTGGGAGAAGCTACCTCTCTCCCTGCCCCTCACCCCAGTTAAGGATGAATGAATGAATTTTATTACTACGGTCACAGACCAGTTCCAGCTCACTTACAATATCAGAAAAATCATAAAACACAGCAGGGATACATTGAATTGCAATTGTGTTTGACAGAGACAATTCAGATATAACAGCCGTTAAAAATATACATTAAATCTTGATCACTAAAATATAATCTAAAATTGTCATTTAAAACCTTAATCATTTTGGTAGTACAGCTTGTTCCCTAAGTTTTATGGCAGTCGCACAGAATTTGGCCACCCTTAGCGTGATCTCTAGATCCTTGTCCTCTACCAGGAGTTTTAGACTTGTTACGCTGCCGTTTCTGCGGAGTCATGAGAGACAGTTTCTACCTCCATCAAGCTGCCGGGGCAGACTCGTTACACGTATGGTTTACCCTTGAATCTGCCCTGCAATAAGGCAGATGGCAGCACATTGAATCTAGTGAGGGTAAATAACCATCTGTATTTGGGTATTTGTAATTTTGACAAACAATTTGCTGGGTTAAGGATGATGAACCCTGCATGTGGGGGGGGGGGGGTGGACTCCAACATGAAGGGCCATCCATTCTTCCACTTGGTCCATGACTTCTAGGCATGAGTCCGAGATATTTTTCTTTCCCTGAAAGAAAATGTTGATTGAAGTTTACGGCATGTAATGCCTTAAGAGAGAATATTATGAAAATGCTATACAGGTGGTACATGACCCCAGTCAAGCTAGCAAAAATCTACCATTTGCCCGATAATAAATGTTGGAAAGGTAAAGAAACTGAAGGTACATTCTTTCACCTTTGGTGGACGTGCCCAAGGATTAAGGCTTTCTGGGAGACGATATATAATGAATTGAAAAAGGTATTTAAATATACCTTCTTGAAGAAACCAGAGGCCTTTCTCCTGGGCATAGTTGATCAATCGGTGTTAAAGAAGGATAGAACTTTCTTTATGTACGCTACAACAGCAGCAAGAATACTTATTGCAAAATATTGGAAGACATAAGATTTACCCACTCTGGAAGAATGGCAGATGAAGGTGATGGATTACATGGAATTGGCGGAAATGACTGGCAGGATCCGAGACCAGGGAGTAGAGTCAGTGGAAGAAGACTGGAAGAAATTTAAAGACTATCTACAGAGATATTGTAAAATTAATGAATGTTAGAATGATGTTGGGTTGAAATTAAGTGGTTTCTAGCTGTAATGGTATAAAAGAATATGAAAAAATGGTTTTTTATAAGTAAAAATTCAAGGTTATAATAATTTAAGATTAAAGATCAGGGTAAAATAAAGAGGGAAAGAAACTGCTGAACTAATAAATAGAACTGGAATACAAAAAAGGGAGGTATGAGGAGGTCCAGGAAACAAGTAAATGAAAAATAAGTGATGAAAAGATTGACTGTTTTTAACTGTTTTTATTTGTATTTTTTCTTTTTCTATTTTGTAATATTGTAAAAACCCTAATAAAAAAATTATAAAAGAAAAGAAAAGAAAATGTTGATTGGGTTTTCTGTGGATTGTTTGTTTGTTCCAATTCAGTGCTAAACAGTGTGGTTTTCCCCAGGGATAGTGGTGGGACAAAAGAAAGGCTTATTGGACCCATGCCTAGAAGTTATGTACCAAAGGGAAGAAATTGTGGGACAAAGGGAAGCTTGGATGAGTCCAGGGCTGAGTTGTGCTATGAGCATCTTAGGGTATTAGCTGCCTCCCTACACCTCTGGAGTTGGAGCAGCAAACTCTGGCTTTTCATCTAAGCCGCCACCTACATGCAACCTGTATATCTGTAAATAAGCACAAGTATTGCTGAACTCCAGTAAACCTCCAAGGACCTCCTCCAGGGGAAGCAAAGCCTGGAGCCTCTCACTGCTTGGAGAAGTCGAGTGGATGTTGTAACAATTGATATTGCCTCCTTTGTCTCCTTCCTGTTAGGGGTGGTATTTTTTGTGGGTGGGAATTCTTAGATTTGGACAGTAGAAAGGGGATGTCTTAGGGATGTAAGGACGATGCTTGCTTCCATTTTCAACCATGTAGGAAGACGTTCACCAGCTATCTGGAGCTTGGGAAGTCTTAAGCTAACTGCTGGCCTTCCCCGAAGATGGTCTTTTCCCAAGGGTGAGGGTGGGGGAGACCCTGCTTTCTCTGGGAGCTCATCCTGACTTCCTTTTGTGCCACATTTCTAAGCGCAGGTCCTCATTTTAAAGAGCTATGTCTGTCCCTTTTGTTCTTGTCCTGGCACTTTCCCCAGGGAAAACTGCATTTTACCGCTGAATTGGTAAATGAAAATAGGGTTTTCCGTGGACTGCTGTTTGCTCTGGCTTAGCGGTAAAATGCATGTTTCTTGGGGAAAGTGCTGGGACGAAAAGCAAAGCAGAACAGCTTGGACATAGAACATTCAAGTGTGGGCCTCTAGTTATGGTGCCAAAGGAAGCCTGGATGAGTCCTTAATGCTGCACCTTTGCTAAGCATGCTCAGTAAGACTTCGATCCCCCCATAACATGAGCAGGAAAAGCTACTCTTTTTTTGCACCAGGAAATTCATCTGACAGCTCTCTGCAACTTATTTCAAAGGGATTTTCTATCCCTCCCTGCTTCCCCGCCCCCCTTTACATCTCTAGATCTTGTGCTTAGGAGCTGTTCCTTTTTATCTGCCTTTCATCCAGAATAGATAAAGTCATGGAGAATTAGGGCTTTGCGACAGCTAAATAGCTCCACTGTTTAGGAACAGAGAATGGTTATAACTCAGTGCTAGAGCCCATGTCTTGCATGGGAAAAGGTCCTTCTTTCCTTTGGCTCCAGATGTTAGGACCAGAACCAGTGGGTAGACCTCTAGGATTCTAAGTTTTAGGTCCAACCTTCCAAGTAGGAGAAATACCTTCTTTACCTGAGAGCCTGGCGAGTCATTGTCATTCATTGTAGACAACATCAGGATAGATGAGACAGTGCTCTGACTTGATATGAAACAGCTACCCACATTCCTCTGGGTACAGAAGCATAAAATCTCCAAATTCTGGGAGCAAAGAACACAAGAACTCCATCTTCTGCTTGCCATTTTCCAATGGAAACCCAATGATAGACTGGATTGGTGCAAGAAAAACTGCAGTCCTCCAGACGTTGTTGGCCTCCAACCTGCATCAGCCCCAACCAGCATGGCCAATAACGAGTGGTGGTGGAAGTTGTAGAACAACATGATCTGGACAGATTCCTCACCTCTGGACTGCCAGGACACCTTCTGAGAAGAGAGGAGATGTACCCACCTAAACATCATGCCTACTTGCAGGCTGGACATGCTTGTTGGAACAGGGCTTATGGCGAGTAAGTGCCATGCCATGACTTTAAAGCTTGGTGGGTTGGCATGGGAAACTCTTTGGAACACCTCATCTCCCATGTAGTCTTGCCACCGATCTTGTACTTGTGAACTTTGGCCCTTGCTCCTAGACCGAGTGCATCCCCACTAGCTCTTCATTTTGTGAAGAGCTCTGGGGTTCAATTAGCTCCTTTCCTTTTTTTATATATAGGAACAAATTTATTGAGAATGATTATTCCCTCAGCTTGTTTTGAATGAACATTTTATGTTGTTTCCCCCTTTTTTAAAGCTACCAAAATAACCTTAACTCAGAGTCACATCGGCTGAGGTAACTAACAGCTTGACCAAGGTTTTTCAGATGGTCTGGAAGAACATCTGCTGTGGGTCCATAAGGCAAGGGGACGTTGAAGTTTATATTCTACCAGCAAAGGTTCCCCGTGCACGCTCATCATCCCAGCACTGAATCCAGGAAACGGGACACAGGGATTTGTAGACCCTGTGGTGCCATTCACATACCTTGATGTCCTTGCCGTTGGCTCTTACGGTCTTCACACAGCGGTAATAATCCAGGTAGTTCTGGTAGCAGTTATTAGCTCCTTTCCTGATGCTGTGTCTGTACTGTTCCTCTACAAACGTAAGAACCTTAGAAGAGCCTGCTGGGTCAGGCCAATGTCCCATCTAGTCCAGCATTCTGTTCTCCCGCCGGCCGACCAAGTGCCTGTGGGAAACCCTCAAACACGACCTCTGTCCAAGAGCCCTCTCCCTTTCTGTGGTTTCCAGCAGCTGGTATTCAGAAGTATTGCTGCCTCCAACTTTGGATGGCAGAGCAGAGCCATCATGGCCAGTAGCCATTGATAGCCCCCGCCTCCACGCAGTTGTCTAATCCTCTTTTAAAGCCATCTAGGCCATCGCTGCCTCCTGGGGGAGTCGGTTCCGTGGTTTAACTACGTGCTATGTGAATAAATACTTTCCTCTGAATCTTCCGACATTCAGCCTCGTTGGCTGCCCACAACTTGTGGAGCTATGAGAGAGGGAGAAAAACGTTTCTCTGCTCACTTTCTCCATCCTATGCATTATTTAATAAACCTCCGTGCTGCTTTAATATAGATCACTTCCTTAGTTGCAAAGAAGAGCCTCTGCTGTCGGGTTTTGGGGTGGGAGCCAGGGCACGTGGTCCGTTCCAGTATGACGGTTGTCATGAGCAGAGATGAATGCGGGATGGGCATGCACACTACAGCCAGCAACGCTTCCTCCAAGAAACCCCCGGCGATTGTCTGTGTCCTGCTCCAGGCACATCTCGGCTGTCTTCTCTCCTGTGAAACTTCCAACTTTCTGCAGAGGGCTTTGCTAGGGTTTGCTCAGGCCCCATTTAGTGCTGGTTGAGTGGGAGGGACAGTAGGGGTCCCTTAAAAGAAGCAAGTTGCTTGTTATTATTACAACCATCCACAGAGAGGAATCGGGTGGGTGAGAAGTCTTAACTTCAAAGCCACAGGGGCCCCAAGTCCAGGATCAAAGCATACGTTGGCCATCAGCATCCAGGCTCCATCCGAATCCCCACGTGAATAGGAGAAACCCTTTGAGGCTCCCTGCTCTTTTCAAGAGCTGCCAGTTCTGCAGCAAATGATTCCTTCTTCCTTGGATCTGACTCTGATCCTTGCATTACTCGCTGGGCAAGAGCCAAAGGCAAAGCTTCCCAAGCGGGGAGGGGGGCAAGAACGGCGAGGCGAAGGGTCCAGAATCGGCACGGCTCACAGTCATTCCAAGCTGGAGGCTTTCCCAGAGTCTCGTTTCTCCACCCCAGCCCCCAACACCCCACCCTGCCTCCTGCCACCCCTCCCACTCAAAGCAAATTGACTTCCATAATAATAACGTGTGAACCCTGGTCCTGGGGCCTTGCCAAGTCAAACACTACAAACAATGTGCCTGTTATTAGGGGTGATGATGGGGGAGCAAGTCGACGCGGGTGGAGGGGAGGGGAGGGAACTCCGAGGATGCCGGCCAGCCCTAAAAATAACTTTAATCCTGTTATTATTTACACTGGGGGAAAGTTCATTGAGAAACGCGAAGACGAAATAAATCAGTCCGTGCATGTAGCACATCATGTGCAAATATACCAGTGTGCGCGCTGCACACACATATACACTATTATTTATTCATCTATCATGTTTCTATCCCAACTTTCATTGTGCTTCCAGCCCACCGTTCCTCCAAATAGTTCAAGATGGCATGCATGGCTCTGCCCCATCTTATTTGGGGCGGACTGAGGAGACCAAGAGGAGATATGATAGCCATCTTCAAATATCCCAAGGGCTGTCACGTGGAAGAGGGAGTTATCTTCTTTTCTCCTGCTCCGGAGGGCAGGACTCGCACCAATGGCTTCAAGCTCCAAGAAAGGAGATTCTGACTAAACACCAGGTAGAACTTTCTGACAGTAAGAGCTGTGCAGCAGTGGAACGGTCTCCCTTGGGAGGTGGTGGACTCTCCTTCCTGGGAGGTTTTGAAGCAGAGGTTGGATGGCCATCTGCCATGGATGCTTGAGCTGAGATTCCTGCATTGCAGGGGTTGGACTAGACCAGTGTTTCCCAACCTTGTGCCTCCAGCTGTTTTTGGCCTACAATTCCCATCATCCCTTGCCACTGGTCTTGCTAGTCAGGGATGATGGGAGTTGTAGTTCAAAAACAGCTGGAGGCACAAGGTTGGGAAACACTGGACTAGACTACCCTTGGGTCTCTTCCAACTCTACGATTCTATGATTTGTCCTCACAACAGCTCTGTGAGCTAGTGCTGACCATGCCTTGCAAAATGACACTCTAGCCAGCAATGGTTTTCCAGGTGTAATAGGGCCGTAGTTAGGGGGTGGTGAGGTGGGCCCCCACCAGGGGTGCAGGCAAGGGGGGTTGCAAAATCGGCTTTAAAATATGTCCATAAATATGTGTATAAATAAAAATATTGATTATTGTCTCATAAGAAAAGGTTTTTAATAGAGAGTGTATTGAATTGAGTGTACTGAATGGGGGCGGGTTTGGAGGAAAGGTGGAAAGAAGAGCTAATTTGTCAGTGGCTAGGGGGCGCAATCTGGACAGTTCTGCAAGGGGGTATGGCTCTGAGGAGGAACTAAGCCATTGATCTGAGTCCTCAAGCAGGGGTGGGGAACTTCAGCTCCAGGGGCCCAATGAGGCCCTCCAAGCCTCAGGATTTGGGTCTCAGGATTCTCTCCAGGACATAGCCCCTCCCATACACAGCACCCTCCTGGAGTGATTTTGTATGGCTGAAATGTATGCTTGAACTATGACAATGCCTCTTGCTGCCTGGAAGGAGGATGGAAATTGTGTGGGTAGAAACCTCTGACTTCGCAGGACTGGAATGTAGCCAACTGCACAACGATAGACTGTACAGGATAGCTCAGTCAGTAGATCACGAGTCTCTTAATCTCAGGGTTGTGAGTTCGAGTCCTATGTTGGGCAAAAGCTTCCTGCACTGCTGCGGGGTAGAGTCAATGGCCTTTGTGGTCCCTTCCAACTCTACAATTCTATTATTTGTTGCCTTGCCCATTTTTTTTGCATCTGGCTCCGCCCACTGCTAACATGGCCCCTGGAAGGTTGCGCTTGAGGCATTGTGGCCCTCTGAGTGAAAAAGGCTCCTTGCTTCTGCCATACAAGGTGGATGAATGGGCTTCTGTGGATATGGAAAGTTACTTCTGGATCGTCAACTGAATCTGCCGGAAGCATCTCGGGGGGAGCTGCGCACTCTGCTTCCGCAACGACCCTTCTGATGGCAGCAGTAAAGCAGTGATAATAGCCTGCCAGCCTGCAGGGCAGAGCTGAGTCGTTCTGAGCTCTGTTAATTGGCCTGGACGGGGTGTGGGAGATAGAGAAAGGGCCCTTCCCATCACAAAGGGCTGAATGAACATTACTCTCTGGGAAAGTATTAAACAATTTGCCGCTAATTGTGATATCATCAGCAAATCTGAACAGCTGTTCTCGCAGCCCAGAGCAGCAGCGGGCCAAAGCAAACATTACCCTGGGACCCAATCGACGGAAAGCACTTTAGAAAGACAGCTGGCCGTGGTCTCAGGTTTCCAGGTCGCTCTTTTCCAGCCATATTGCTCAGGTTCGGCCCTTTTTCACTCGGTTAATGAGATTCCGACTGGCAAAAATCTAAAACCTTATCAGATCCATGGCGCGTCGTGGAAAAGCACACTTGGCGGTCAAAGATTACTATCAGAAACTGGACCTTTCCATTCATCCCAGTTGCTCTCGTTGCCGACGCTGCTTCTAGGAACATGGCAGGGACAGTTGCCAGGGGGATAAGGGCAGGTTGCATTTTGTCAGGCAGCCCAGTTGCCTCTGAGTCCTCCTTGGCTACCCGTACCGTGTAAAGTGACCTAATGGAATGCGCCGTTTTGTAGGGCCGGTTTCACAGAGGAGACGGGAACTGCACTTTCCACCCCCATTACCAGTTTTTTTGCTACACGGCAGAAATAACACCAGCTCTTTCCTAACCGGGTTTGTAAAGTTGATCCAGCAAGACAGGCAGAACTTCATCCGGAGTACCATGTCCTGTTCTGGATGCCAGGTTTTAAGAAGGAAGCTGACAGTCTAGAACTGGGATAAGGGATCTTGTCCAGGGCAAGGAGCACATTCCCTCCAGGCGAGCCTTCTGAGGACCACATGGTGCGTGAGATCAGAGGCAAAAGTGAACAGGTCAAAAGGATATGACTCTTATCTTTGTGCAATGGACTACATTCCAGCTGTGCAAAAGCCAGAGGTTTCTACACACACACACACACCATAGCCACCTCTCTATTATCCATCCAGGCAAACAAGAATCGTGAAAACAGTTCAAGGATGCAGCCCAGCCAGGCAACAGCAGTGGGGCAGGGGACGGAAGCAGACCAGTGAGGGGATGTGGCTTGGAGAAAGGGAGTGGCTAAGTGAGAGTCTTGAGGACCAGGCAGAGAGGTCTGGAGGGCCACATCTGGTCCTCAAAACACTCCCAAGTTCTGAAGTGCTGCCGTCCAGCAAGAGCTGCACCACATGATCCTGCTGGCTGCGTAGCTCAGCTTTCAGCTGTTGTGCAGCAACTATACTCTTAGTTAGCTCGTTTTTATCCTGGACAGGTCAATGCAGAGGTCTGAGGTCTGGTGGCACATCTTTGAGCTGAATGCCTATTTCTAATCCAGGTTATGAGGATGAATTCTTGCCATGGCAGACATTCTGGATTAATTCACCCAGAGCCGATAGCTGCAATCGAACAGTCCACACCATTTTTTCTTCTGTTGATGAGTTTAGCCTTCGGTTTGGGTATGCACTTGTTTCTCTCCCTGCCTCCTTACCCAAAATGAAAATCCATGACCTCCTTGAGTGTTTAGACCATATTTTCCCAGTTCATGAGCTTCCAGGAGACTGGTTACCTGGTTCGATACGACGTGTGTTTATACCAAGCAATGCACGGCATCGCTCCCCTTTAGACACAGCCTGGGGACTGTTTGTGGAGGAGCCAGCACTCGCTTCCCGCATTTGTCAATGTGCTTAAAAATAACCTGCCCGCTTGTCAAGGTTATAAACAGAGGGCTGAGCAAATTGCCTTTTGAGTTGATTAAAATGCTCGATGAAGCTTGCTCCCATATGACTGGGACTGGCCGAAAGAGGATTGCATTAATTTGAACTCTGCGGTTCTCTTGCTTAATATGGCATTGATGAGTCTCCCCCCCGTACCCTTGCAAGCTCCCTCCCTCTAGACTCCTGCTTCCGAAAGCATTGAGGGGCGGCAGCTGGCAGGCAAGTCAGAGAGGACACGGAACCTTCTGCACTGAAGAAACTGTAGCAGTTACTTTCCAGGGCTGATTCACAGCGCTGGCCGTAACATCTAGAGCCCCAAGAACAACAGAGCATCTTACGGCACCTTAAAGACTTCCAGATTTATTGCGGCATAAACATTCATAGACGAGAGCCCACTTCATCAGATCCTCAGTTGGCAGAGAGATGTGTATGCATACAAGTGGATGCAAAGTGAGGCGGGGGCGGGGGGAGGATACATAGTGGGGGCAAGGAGCCATGAAATGTAAGAGGTACAATATGTGATGCTTCTAGTCAAAGCAGAAAATGTACACAGGATAAGCACAGTAATCAGTCACAATAGCAGGCACTGGGAAGAGTGCAGGCTTCCAAGCTTCGTTATGCAATGTAGCAGGAGAAACATCTCTCTGGCTTTCAAAAGACCTAAAGAGCCTGGGTGTCCAAAGAATATAAGAAGACTTTCCTGGATCAGGCCAATGTTCTCACGGGGGCTGAGCAGACGCCCACGCGAAACCAGGAAGTAAGATTTGAGCACAAGAACACTCTAATTCCCTCTGGTGTCCAGCAATGGGCATTCTGAAACATGACAACTAATCAAGAATGCTGCAACTAGACTGGTGACTGGGTGCAGCCGCTGGGACCATGCAACACCAGTCCTGAAAGACCTACATTGGCTCCAAGTACGTTTACGAGCACAATTCAAAGTGTTGGTGCTGGCCTTGAAAGCCCTAAATGGCCTTGGCCCTGTATACCAGAAGGTATACAGTGAGGTCCAGCTCTGAGAACCTTCTGGTGGTTCCCTCATTGCAAAAAGTAAAGCTACAGGGAACCAGGCAGAGGGCCTATGGAACGCCCTCCCATCAGATGTCAAGGAGATGATGGACTGTACAACCATTAGAAGACATCTGAAAGCAGTCCTGTATAGGGAAGCTTTTTAATGTTCAGTGTTTCATTATGTTTTTACATATGTTGGAAGAGTGGCTGGGGCAACCCATTCAGATGGCTTGGGTACAAATAAATTATTATTATTATTACTATTATTACTATTATTACTATTATTATTATTACCTCCATATGCGGAGACACAAGCATAACCATTGTGGCTAGTAGCCATCAATAACCCTCTCCTCCAGGAATTTGTTTAATTCTATTTTTTAAGCCATCCAGATTGAGTTCCATAGTTTAACTCTGCATTGCGTGAATAAGTACTGTACTTTCTTTTATATGTTCAGCTTCATGGGATGGTCATGGGGGACTTGGCGGGGTGTGTGTATGTGTGTCAAATAGAGGAGGAGCGCATTTCATCCCCAGGCCTGAGGTGTCCCATCCCTGAGCTAGCAAGAAGGCTCAGAACAGGTCTTTGAGGGCAATCTCGTTGCCCAGACAGGTTCATTTGGGATCTTAGAGATATTAAGGTCCTTGTGCTCATGTTGTCCTCACATCACATATTTGCAAATATTATCAGGGATGACTTGCAAGTGAGAGCGTGTCATCAGCATTGCACAGCTGCTACTAATACAACTGACATCAACATGACCTTAAACCCTTTGCAGTTTGGGACCACCAAAGGAGTCTCGGCTATGCTCTCCCATTGTGACTCCCCGTGTCCTGAAAGTAATCTACCAAACTAGTTTGGAGCTCGGATATAGCAGACTGAGAAAATGCAGCCCTGTCAACTCATTCATCTTATGTATCTTTAAAAAGTCATGTGGTTTTGGCCCTCCGCTCTTCAGACCAATAAAGGAGTTTCCACAGAATGCCAATTTGTATAAACCATTCTTATCCCAGGCCCCCAAATGCCCAGAACAGAAATATGTTCCTTTCTGCTTAAATTTTAGCGGAAGCTCAAAAGATGTTTGAGTCTAATTGAACAAGAAGACACATTAGAGATATGAAACATAAAGTAAAGAAATAGCTTCCTTCGGAATGGCCGAGCCTCTTTGTGTGGCCATATCTCCTAAAAACAGCTTGGCCCTGGTTCTTCCAAGGAACTAGAACATGATGTCACCAAATTCTTATATACCGCATTAAGAACTGAACAATTGGCCTTCTTCGCCAAAGAAAAACAGCCTCAAATCAAGCCACGAAGAGTTATCAAGGTACATTAAAGTGTTTCCATCAAATGCAAGAGCATAGGAAGGTGCCTTAAGCTGTCAGACCATTGACATTAAAACAAGCAGGCTCCAACTATTAGATTGCTCAGTCGGTAGAGCATGAGACTCGTAGGGTTGTGGGTTCGAGCCCCATGTTGGGAAAAAGAGTCCTGCATTTGAGGGGGTTGGGCTAGATGCCCCTGGGGTCCCTTCTAACTCTACAGTTCTATGATTTGATGATTCATCTTGCTCAGTGTTATCTATAAAAGGTAAAGGGACCCCTGACCATTAGGTCCAGTCGTGACCGACTCTGGGGTTGCGGCGCTCATCTCGCTTTATTGGCCGAAGGAGCCGGCGTACAGCTTCCGGGTCATGTGGCCAGCATGACTAAGCCGCTTCTGGCAAACCAGAGCAGCGCACGGAAACGCTGTTTACCTTCCTGCCAGAGCGGTACCTATTTATCTACTTGCACTTTGATGTGCTTTCAAGCTGCTAGGTTGGCAGGAGCTGGGACCGAGCAACGGGAGCTCACCCCGTTGCGGGGATTTGAACCACCGACCTTCTGAGTGGCAAGTCCTAGGCTCTGTGGTTTAACCCACAGCGCCACCCATGTCCCACCAGTGTTATCTATACTGACAGGCAGAAGCAGACATCAAGGGTTTCAGACCAGGGACATTCCCAGCCCAACCTGGAGATGGTGAAGACTCATTGTGAGACCTTCTGCATGCAAAGCAGATGCTCTGCCAGGAAGCTATGCTCATTTTCACAAGCCATAGCCTTCATGGCATCGTGTTACACAATAAATTGCTGTATCTGGAGCCAGACTACTAGTCCATTTAGTATTGTCTACTCTGAATGGCAGCCACGCTCTGGAGTTTCAGACAAGAGCTTTTCTCAGCTGTACCTGGAGACCCCAGGAACCTTCTTCATGCAGGACAGAGGATGTACTACTAACCTAAAGTCCTTTCCCAAACTTATTAAGTCGTTATGGCCTCTGCTGGCAGAACGTAGGTTTCTGGTGACCCCGGAATGTCAGACAGCGTTTGAGCAACAGAATTTCCTAAACAATCCACGAGAAGCTTTAAACATTAGCTCTCTGATGATTTTGGTCTTGGCAACTTGTGGGCTTGGTGATTGTTTCCATCCTTTCTGCATCTGGCACTGTAGCCTTAGCTAGGATGCTGGGTCTTTGGGTGTTTTCCTTCCCTGAAGGATTGCAAGGCTGTGTAACGTTATCACTAAATTCCACCCAAAATTGCTCTCCAAGTTAATTTTGGAAGCTGATTCAGCTCCAGTTCGGAGGAGGGAACTGGGCAAAGTCTGTTAGGCCTCCTCCTCTTTCCGTGGTCACTCTTGAGCTTACTTGGTGGCAGACAGTGACACATTTTGAGCAACGCTCAGAAGAGGCAGTGTCTAACCACTATTTAAATTGCCCCCAATGCATATTCCATCAGGGCCACCGCAGCAAACGATTAGGGCAGCGAAACCACCGTTGCAAAGGAGTTCTGTAGGGAGGGAGGGTTTTCTTTAATGGGAGGGTCTAGGGCAGGTGTTGGCAGCGGGTTCTCCTTGGGAGCTCAAAGGTTCAGCTTCCAGTCCTTGACTGAAAGCCTCTAATGCAGTGTGGGGATGTTCAGGGATGCAGGAGAGGATATATTGTTTGATTATAGCCTTTCCAACTTGTGTTAACAAGTTCACAATTTAGCAGAGTAACATTCCCCTTTTTAAACTCACAGCGGATTCGTTTGGTCAGGCTCGCTAAAGCCTATATAATAGCTGTTCTGGTATTTTCCCGTTATTCCCTTATAAAAGATAAGACACGACACAGTCTTCTGTAAAAGTATAAAAAGAGTTTACTCGCATTCTGTTCACAATAGGATCCCAGAAGGCAGACTTAGCTTAGAAAAGTAACATACACCTGGAAACTATCTCATAAGGAGACAGTCCCTTTGTCCTCTCTTGACTGGAGGCCAAGAGAGCATCTTTGGCTAAGCAGATGTTGCATCTTCGATGCATGTAGTCACAGAGAGAGAGAGATGGCACTTATTTTTTATTTTATTTATTTGTAAAAAGCGGGGCGGGGGGGGGACTTCCCTTCCTTAGAAATAAATCAAGACTGGCCGTTTGCTAAAACATACGCCTCTTGGGGAAATGGCAAAACTGGGAGAAAGCTGGTCTCAAAATAAGAATGCTCTGTGGCTAAAAAATAACAAAAACCCAAAACCCAACCTCCATGCCTGTCTTCTCCTGTATTTTATTTAGCTTGCTATCCTGCCATCTCTCCACAGCCTCAGAGAGGCATATAATTTGAAAACAATATTCCAAAAGGGGGGCGGGAATGAAAATATTTCAAATACTTTGCGTTTATTGGGGGTGCAGTGAGTTGCAGAGAAAGGGAAAGGAGGCATGAAGCACAGGGAGTTATCAAAGGGTTTGTCAAGAAAAGATTACTTTGCTTATGCTATTTTCTTGATGAAAAGGAAAGAAAGTGAAATGTGAAAGATGGAATGATTCGAATTGGGCAAAATATAGGGTTGGATTAGATGACTCTCATGGTCCCTTCCAATTCTACAATTCTACGATTCTATGTACAGAAGTAAAAGCAGGGCTTCACCAAGTGTTCACAAAGTGGACATCCTGACATAAAAGGGATTTTCAGGGGACCCCAAATATCATCTGAAAAGCTTGTGCCCAGATTTTGTGCATTCGGGGGACATGGTTTATGCCTCTCAGACCTAGCTTTCATACAATTTTTTTTATTTTTAAAATGCCACTAGCATGATGGTATATCAACACAATGCAGCCAATCAGATTTGGCCATGTGATTATGTTACATAGCCAATTCAGAGTTACGATAGTACTTCCTGCCCTCTCTCTTAACTGCTATTCTCTAATGTTTACATAACCTGTTTTTTGATGATGTGGAATCAAGTTGACAAAAGGGAATGTGGATGCTTTTCATAACAGGCCAACAATTTAATTAAAAATGCCTTCAGTAAGTACATAGAATCATAGAATCATAGAGTTGGAATAGACCACAAGGGCCATCGAGTCCAACCCCCTGCCAAGCAGGAAACACCATCAGAGCACTCCTGACATATGGTTGTCAAGCCTTTGCTTAAAGACCTCCAAAGAAGGAGACTCCACCACACTCCTTGGCAGCAAATTCCACTGTCGAACAGCTCTTCCTGTCAGGAAGTTCTTCCTAATGTTTAGGTGGAATCTTCTTTCTTGTAGTTTGGATCCATTGCTCCATGTCCGCTTCTCTGGAGCAGCAGAAAACAACCTTTCTCCCTCCTCTATGTGACATCCTTTTATATATTTGAACATGGCTATCATATGACCCCTTAACCTCCTCTTCTCCAGGCTAAACATGCCCAGCTCCCTTAGCCGTTCCTCATAAGAAATATGTAAGAAAAGCCTGTGAGATCAGGCTCAGGGCCCATCTAGTCCAGCATTCTGTTCTCACAGTGGCTGACAAGATGCCTGTAGGAAACTAAAAAAGGAGGATATGGGCAAAACAGTATTCTCCCCACCTGTGATTTAGTGGTAGTCAGAAGCATACGTACTGCCTTCGTCGCAGGACATTGTAGCTAGTATGATATTGGCAGTTTTGTTGTCAGTTGCTTTCCTAATGATCCCTAGCATCAAAATTGCCTTTTTCACAGCTGATGGTGTCCTCTTGGCCCTTGTGGTATTTCTCCTGATCTGCGGTATATACTCAAGTTGCATACCCAGTTCAATTCTAGTGCAGAGTTACTTAAAAACAGGAAGTATTGACTGCACTTGGATCCAATATGGAAACAGAAACCACTGAAGGGATTGTAGCAAAAGAGAAATGTGGAGTTAAAGGAGATTAAAGGAAAATGAAAACAAATGGGCAGCGGATTTGAGAGCAGAATGGAGTAAATGACGGTGACAAAGAAGTAAAATGAAACACAGGAAATAATCAAGCCAGGAAAGGATGAGAGAACAGTGGCAGAAAAAAAAAATGAATTCAAGTAGGTCTTCAAATGCAGACACATCACTCAAGGCAGTTTTCCACAATTGAAATGTTGTCATGAAACCACAATACCCAACAAAATACAATGGATTGGAAATGAACATCAGATAAAACATTATCTGCCTGGTTGGGCAAAATGCATAAATAATAATAATAACAATAACAATAAACATAAGCATAGTTTTGCTGGATCAGGCCAATGGCCCATCTAGTCCAACAGGAGCCACCCAGATGTATAGCTGTCAACTTACAGATTTGAAAATAAGGGACCAGCAGCCTCGAAAATAAGGGATCAGCAGCCAAAATAAGGGATTTTCCAAGCACAGGTATGTTCGACTTCTGAGCCCCTCCGAGCCAAAGGCAGAAAGCCCAGCCAGCAGCCAAACGAAGCCTCAAGTGGTGGTTCCCACAGCGCAGCAACCCAGCAAAGGGGATGCAGCAAGGAAAACCACCATCACCTCTCCGCTGGGAAGCGCTGAGCAAAGGCGAGTCCCCAGGCAATGCGGCCGATTTGATCGGCACAAGGCATGCAAGCTCCACCCCCCCAGTCGTTCTTAGACTCCTTATTGGGTGAGCAACGCTGCCAAGCAACACAGTTGGAGCCTCCCTCCTCCCTGGCCGGCAGGGAGGGAGGGAGAGGAGCTGCTTCTTTTGAAACCCGGGAAATTTAAGTGACATCATCAGTAAGGGACAGCAGCGGGACACAGAGCTGGGATAAGGGACTTTCCAGCCAAATAAGGGATGGTTGACAGCTATGCCCAGATGCCTGTGGGAAAACAGGGAGCAAAACATGAGCACAAGAGTGCAATGTTTGTTACTTCAGAGCCCTCAAATGAGCACTGTTGTTCACCCATGTATGAAACGCATAGTGAAGCGATGGAACTTACTCCCACAGGAGGGAGGGTTGACCACCAAACTAGATAGCTTTAAAAGAGGGTTGAGACAAATTCATGGAGGAGGAGAGGGCTATTGACAGCTACTAGCCACAATGGCTACCCTCTGCCCTCCACGGTTGGAGGCAGCCATGCTTCTGAATGCCAATTTCTGGAAACCGCAGGAGGGGAGAGTTGCTCTTGTGCTCGGATCCTGCCTTTACAGGCATCTGGCTGGCCACTGCGGGAGCTGGACTAGATGGGTCTTTGGCCTGATCCAGCAGGCTCTTCTTATGTTCTAAAGCACCCACTGGCATCTAGTTGGCCACTGTGAGAACAGGATGCTAGACTAAATGGGCCATTGGTCCGTTCTAGCAGCCTCTTCTTATGTTCTTAGAAGTGTGTTGTTGGTTTTTTGGCCAGGGAGATGTACCACAAATACACACTACTTGGCCCCCCAGGTCATGTCCTCATACAGTTTTCTAGAATTCTTGGTTGGACAACTTACCATGAACTTACCAGGGATGTCATTCTGGGCTCACAGCTGAACATGGAGGTGCAGGTTAATTCTGTGTCCAGGGCAGCTGTCTACCAGCTCCATCTGGTACCCAGGCTGAGACCCTACCTGACCGTGGACTGTCTTGCCAGAGTGGTGCATACTCTGGTTATCTCCTGCCTGGACTACTGCAATGTGCTCTACGTGGGGCTACCTTCGAAGGTGACTCGGAAACTGCAATTAATCAGAATGCGACAGCTAGACTGGTGACTGGGAGTGGCCACCGAGACCATATAACACTGGTCCTGAAAGATCTTCATTGGCTCCCAGTCCGTTTCCGAGCACAATTCAAAGTGTTGGTGCTGACCTTTAAAGCCCTAAACGGCCTCGGTCCAGTATACCTGAAGGAGCGTCTCCACCCCAATCGTACACTGAGGTCCAGCACCGAGGGCCTTCTAGCAGTTCCCTCGCTGTGAGAAGTGAGTTTACAGGGAACCAGGCAGAGGGCCTTCTTGGTAGTGGCGCCTGCCCTGTGGAACGCCCTCCCAGCAGATGTCAAGGCAATAAACAACTATTTTACTTTTAAAAGACAACTGAAAGGGAAGTTTTTAATGTTTGATGCTGTATGGTTTTTAATATTCAGTTGGAAGCTGCCCAGAGTGGCTGGGGAAACCCAACCAGATGGGTGGGGTATAAATAATAAATTATTATTATTATTATTATTATTATTATTATTATTATTATTATTATGAATCCTTCTCCTTTCGCTCCTCTTCATTTTCTCATTTGTTTTCCTGCAACTTCATTCCACTGTTTCCCCACATTTGCCCTCGGTTTTCCTCTTCACGTTCCTCTCCAAATATGTACTTCTATGCATGGTTCAGGATATTGAATATTCCTTTAACGTTCCTTGAATATGGCAAGCTTTACAAGTCCTCTGTCTACGTTTGCCAACAATTGTATTGTGTGCTCTTAATAAAAAAAATCAGAGATTTATGAGTTTGCAAGACTGAAATGCTTTAAATTGCTATGTTTGCATGGGAGGGGGAGTATATTTTAATAGCTAAAGAGCAAAAAACTGCGTAATTTCATGTGAAATGGTAGTGGACCATAACATTGTGATTTGCAAAATGGTCAGTTTGGTTGGGTGGATCGGGTCGTTTCGATCCAGGATTCTCAAAGATCAGATGCAGATCTCTGGCCGACTTACAATAACGAAACATGTAGTTTTATTATGTGTATTTGTTTTCAAAACTGCTGATCTTATCTATATTTGGATTATTTCACTGGGTCATAGCCAATGCTGCCGTTCTATTAATGCAGCAGATTACTGCTTTTGCAACAGAACTTCCCCCCTCTCCTCCCAGAGTCCAGTTTTCATCAGTCACAGCCAGCATCGTCAAGGAACAGGGAATTTGGGAGTTGTAGTCCAACATTTCTGGAAGGCTTCCCTATCCTGGAAGGTTCATAGCTCAGTGACAGGACATATGTTTTGCAAGTGAAAGGTCCCAGGCTCAGTCCCTGGTGTCTCCAGGTAAGGCTGAGAAATAATCCTGTTTAGAGATGGATGAATAAACCAGCTCGGTTTTCTCTCAGGTTTGCATATTTCCAGCCTTAGCTTGAGTTCTTTGCATTCCTGCATCAGTTTGCAATTTTATTTTCTCTGAATGCTGGCCATTGACCATATAGAAAAATATTTGATTTGGAAAGGCATCATGGACATTCATCAACATTTTAATGCAAATTTCTCCTCATAAACTCATTTTTGTATGCAATTTTGCTTGAGGTACACATTTTTGCAGGCAATTTTTGCAGGCAATATCTGCATTTTTGTGTGCATGCTTTCTGCTTACATGTACCCATTTTTGGCACACATTATTTGGTTAGATAATCACATAATTTTTGTGTGAGGAGAAAAGCAGATTTTAAAGAATAACTGAGTTTCAGTTCATATATTGTTTTGGAGTCTGTGGAGTTGGTATATCCACATTCAAATCTGAACCAAACCAAATTCCTCTCCCATCCCTACTTACATCTCCAAGCCTGGAAAGCTACTGGCAGTCATGGTTGACAGCACTGAGCTAGATTGACCAATGGCCTGACATATATAAGGCAGCTTCCTATGTCTCATGAAGTTTCTTAACTATTTTTTAGGGAAAACCCGACCAGTTCTGGACGTATGGCAGCCATACTACAAAAGTACTGCATGTCAAGGATGCCCTGAGTCACTTCCAACTCTTGGAATCCTGTACCCGGTGAAGGTTATAATCTAAGTGCTGAACTAGTGAGACAGTGAGACTAGTTTCTTTGTAAGGCAATGTCCTTAGCTGGCCACTTAAGTGTCCTCATCAGCATCCCAAAAGAATGAGTTGGGTTGCAAGACCTGCATTTAAGTGATGGTGCCCTCCAGGTGGATGGGCCTTTCTCCATCACCACCACCCCTCACCTAGCTGCTAGGCAGGAGAACAATAGGCAGTGTGGTGGGCATGAGAGCTGAGCTGGGAGCTGAAGACACAGTGACATGCTTGCCCTGTGCTGGATCCACAGCTGTTGACAGGATTTACAATGTCTCTCTCACACCAAGACACAGCATGCTGGCAGGTTTATTACTCTTAGATTTATTTAATAATTACACAGTAGCTGCAGTCCGAGCTCTCCCAGCTCAGTCCTCACCAGATGAAACAGTTGGCTCCACTGGATGATGTTGTCTACGCCAGCAGGATATCTTCCACTGATTGCCCCACCTCCTGCTGGACTGACGTTGCTCCTGTACTCTATGCTTCCTCCTACTCCAAGGAGACTCTGGGTCAGCCAGCCCTCTTCCTCCTCAGTTGACTTTGTCATTGAAAGTCTACTCAATATTGATCCAGAGCAGATTCCAATGTATAGTTAGCAGAGTAACAACTTAAACACA
Organism: Podarcis muralis; assembly: GCF_964188315.1. Taxonomy (NCBI): domain Eukaryota; kingdom Metazoa; phylum Chordata; class Lepidosauria; order Squamata; family Lacertidae; genus Podarcis; species Podarcis muralis. Next base: position 8,438,266 of record NC_135660.1, on the reverse strand, counting down.
TTGAAGGATTCCCCAAAAATAGACCAGAGGCAATTAATATTTCATCCAGCAGAGCAAATGAGCATAATGGTCACAAATCCAATACATTCAGGATTGGCACTGCCCATAAGAAATCCAGTTGCAGCAGACTTAAACTTACAATAACTTATAAGAAATCTTAACACTAGGCATACTATGCCTATCTTAACACTAGGCATACTATGTGCAGAACACCACACCAGAAGGAAAAGAGATAGAAAGAGAAAGTGAAGCGCAGGCTCCTTCTGGCCTATTATTATAGTCAGCATGACCTTGGCAGAAAAGATAACAGAACCAGTTTAAACCAACTGTACTCAGCTTCCCAGAAGGAATAACCCAAACACCACAAACCTTCTGCTTGTTTCTTTCACACAGAGAAGCTTCCAGAACCCTCTTGAATGAAGTAGAATAGGAAAGATCTCTACACATCAGATCAAGAAATGCAAACTGACAGATTTCACCCCTCTCGAGACAGATGGATGCCAACAATAAAAACCTAAAGACACCATAGTCTTCACTGACCTTTATTCCAAGGAAACCAAACCCTGGGTAAGTTCTGGAACCCCTGGAGCTTTTCATGGCTCAGAGATTGGGGTAGTGTGCAATACTGATGCCAAGGATGGTGTGTAGCAATTTTTATAACCAAGAGACTGTATGTTTTTCAGTTCTCCCCATCCCTAGATGGAGAGCTCTTCTTGGTACATTCTGCCTCTATGGCTCCACCTTTTGACATCAAATAACCGTAGGGAAGAAAGGGGTAGAAATCATGCCTACAAGGGTACATTGGAATTTATTCTTCCTGAATTGTGCTGAATGCAGCAACTGGTTCACAGCCTGATGGTCTCTTTTGGCACCTGCTGTAGAGATCTGTGGGGCAGCAAACTGAATGGTGGGCTTTCATGATTGTTTCTCCCAGCACAGAATTGCAGGGAGCTCTCAGTCACAGAAGGAAAACTCAGCATTGAGATGCCCAAATATGTTATTGTGCCAGTCGCCATCAGGCAATTCTCTTCTGAAAGGGAAAGAAAGAAAGAAGGGCACCCGCTCCTTTCGCGCTGCCTCGACTGTGGCTGTCGGGATCTTTCAGAGAGCTGTGGGGGAGCACCCGCTCGCAGGATCCCAGCACTTTGCTGTGGGTAGAGCAAAAAGTTATTAAAACGTTTTGAAGGCAGGCTGGGTTAGGGAGGTCACAGAGGGGAGGTCAGCTGTTCTGCTCGCCCGATGCCGGAGTACTTTGAAGATGGGTCTGCTTTGAGAGGCGCGTGTCTATACTTAGACCACAAAAGGCATTTGGGGGCTATTGTTACACGTCAAAGATGGAGGCGGAGGGGGAGGCACCTCATGCAGAGTGAAGGGACACTGGGAAAGGATTTGCAGATATATTTTTATGGAGAAGGGAAAACCATGCGTTGATTTGTGAATTGCAGTGCGTTGAGTGACAGAGATAAGACTGGAAGGAGGAAGGAGTATTCCTAAATAGGATGCCAAAGGCTTCCCTTTGCTTTCTTATGGTTTGAGGGGGAAAGTCTACCTGCTACATAAACCAACGCCAGAGTCAGAAGGTGCAATAAATAAATAAATGTGGGTGGGGAGGGAACAGACACGAAAATATATAACGCTTCTATAGGCTTGACTGGATGCTGTTGCTTCCAGACCAGTAAGAACTGCTAGGCTGGATGCGACACTGTGGAGACCATCTTAATGGAGAATCAAGGGGAAAGAGGCCATGAACGATATGTTCGGGAGAATCACAAGGTGCAGCTCTTCCTGGACTACACCACTTCAAAGAGCATGTGGTGAATTGCTTGCTTGAATATTCCCACTTGGGGAGGGGGAAACCCTCCTTGCACATAGAAAATTAGCATGTCAGGAAGAAAGCTCTGGTCAAATCCTCTCAGGCTAGCTTTCTGTGTACAGGGTTGTTGTTGCTTTAAATATAGTGGGTCATTTAAATATGTGACGTCCCCATGTCTGAAGTAGCTCAACCCAGTGAATTAGCATGTTGGGGGGAAATACCATGGTAGAATCTGTCTCTCAGGCTACCATTCTATGTGGATTATGAGGTTGTGGACTCTCCTTCATTGGAGCTTTTTAAGCAGAGGTTGGATGGCTATTATTCATGGATGCTTTAGTTGAGATTCCTGCATTGCAAGGGGTTGGACTAGATGATGATGATGATGATGATGATGATGATGATGATGATGATGAAGAGTTTGGATTTGATATCCCACTTTATTACTACCCAAAGGAGTCTCAAAGCAGCTAACATTCTCCTTTCCCTTCCTCCCCCACAACAAACACTCTGTGAGGTGAGTGAGGCTGAGACTTCAGAGAAGTGTGACTAGCCCAAGGTCACCCAGCAGCTGCAGGTGGAGGAGCGGAGACTCAAACCCGGTTCACCAGATTACGAGTCTACCGCTCTTAACCACAACACCACACTTGGGGTCCTTTCCAACTCTACAGTTCTATGATTCTATGAAAAGGAAGTGGGTCGTTTAAATATGTAATCTCCCCATGTCTGAAATAGGAGAGCCCAGGAAGAGCTGCATGGTGTTGGTCCACTGATTGTATAGCTCAGACCTGCTTACTTTGATTTGGGTGCATTTGACTCAGAAGCATCAGGCCAGGGAACAAGGTCATAGAATGCAGAGGGCACATAAGGCTGCGGTCAGTTTGGTGTGACAGCAGCAGCATCTCCACCGACTGGAATGGAGAAAAATCACAAACCCTAACCTGCACTGAACATAAATTAAGCAAAACTGCAAGACTATAGCCCAGAACAATGGGAAGCAAAATCTGAAAGTCCTCCTAACCCTCAACATTGAAAATTCCACCCACTCGTAGATGGTACACAACATCAATGCAGTTAGGGAAAATGTACAAAACTAGTTCAAATATATGTTGGAAGTGTAAGGAAAAGGAAGGGACATTTTATCATATGTGGTGGGATTGTAACGTAATTAAAAATTTTGGGAAATGATATACAATGAATTGAAGAAAATGTTCCATTTAATATTTGTTTAAAAACCTGAGGCATTTTTGTTGGGGATTGTAGGGAAAGACCTGCCCAAAAAGCTGAAAAACATCTCCATGTATGTGACAACGGCCGCGAGAGTTCTGGTAGCACAAGGATGGAAGACTGAAGAAACCCCAACTAAAGAATCATGGCAAGAAAAATTGACGGACTATGCAGAACTGGCAAAACTGACATATAAGCTACGGGACAAGGATAACTGTGACTTTAAGGATGAATGGGAACCCTTTACAAAGTATCTGAAGACGCAACAAAGTGAACTGGACTCCTTGGCAGGTTTCGAATAAACATTCACAAACTTTTTATTGATAATAATCAGCTAAATAGTTTGAGGATCTATACAACTTTGTAACATGCAGAAAACAGCAGTCTCAGAGAAACCAAAGACTGGAACTGAGGGAAGTCGGGGGGTGGGGGCATGTGGGTTTTACATGGGAGGGTGGGGGAGGGAGGAAAATGGGGGGGAAACAAGGGTGATATGTTTTTGGATAATATGTCTTGTTTTAATTTTGAATAAAAAAACTTTTTTTAAAAAAGAAAATTCCACCCGCACATACCCCTCATTGCCCAGTGCTACATAATGTGAAGCTTTCCTGACATTCCATGAGGACTAGCCACCCACTCATCCACCAAGAGACCTGAAAAAATTCTCACCATTGTGCCTCGAGCCTTTGAACCCATGTCAACATGTGAGAACTCCTTTAAGGGTCAGTGGAGGAGTGGAGGTGAGCAAGTCCTGATGGGAAGGATATGGAAGGGGCTGGTTCTGTGGTTCTGTGCCCTAACTGATGCTCCGGCCAAGTGGGGGGGGGAGCGCTAGGGCCGGCTCCGCATGCTTTCTCGGGCTGTGCATGCCCATAGATACAGTGTGAGCTCCCCTGGCCTTGCTTCTCCAAGTCACTCATGAATTTCTCCTCTTCCCGGAGCCTCATTAGCAGCAAGAGGTCTCACTTGCTGACATCAGCACTCATTCCAACAGTTTTAAGGGATATATTCTGAGGGTGTGAAGAACAAGCCAGTAAATTTCAGGAAGCTCTGTGCCGGGGTTTTACGAGGCGGAATGGAGCTGATAAGCAGCAGCTCTGTGTCAGCGCTCTCCTAGGGCTGTTCGGCAAGTGTGCGCCTGACGTTTGCAACAGCCACTTTGCTCTAAAACGGCTGCTCAGGGGCCCCCTGTCCGTGCTACGTCTTGGGCTCCTGTCTAGGCTTTCTCCACAGCCAAGCAGTAATGTATCTCAGGAGCCCAGAAGCGGATGAGGAGACATAACTCAGCAGGTGGCAAATGGACCAGTCACCTCAAGGAAGCCATTTTGGGGGCTTTCCAATGCACACGAGACCTGAACAAGCAGGTCAAGGAGAGGCAGGGAGCCAATCAGGGAGCAGCGCTAACCTGGCCAATCAGGTCTACCACGGCTCTCAGGGGTCTAGAGATGCCCGGGCCACTTCCGGCTTCTCAGGCCCCCTAGCTATAATATTTATGAACATTTTGAAACTCTGTAATGTGACAAGACCTCTATTAGCCGACAAGAAAGAACAATGATGTCTAACCAAATTGCATCTCTTATTTGCTTAAGCTGAGAGTGTGTGTCACATTCTAGTCTGAAGCGCATAAAACCAAGCTAAAGAACTCATTAAATGTGAAGAAGTTTGAGGCCCTTTTTCAGCCTGAGGGCCAGAACACATCCTTCACCCCACACAACTGGCCCTGCCTTTATCCCCTTTCGCTTTTGTTTTTATTGACTCAACCCAGCTTTCTGCTTCCTTGTGATGTTCATATGTTTTGAACTACAACAGCTCAGACTAGCGCACAAGCTTGGCCAGGAGTATTGTATACAGTAGGTTTCCTGCGTGGCTAATGTCATGACATAGTTTAGTCACTAGATGATTTCATTCATTTGTCCCATGACTCCCAGTCACGGGTCCAAGAACCTCTGGGACATGTGTCTTTTTTTGTCCAGCACTTTCCCTGGGAAAGCCTGCTGTTTACTGCTGAATCGGAACAAATGTCAATCTGCAGAAAACCTGATGGATGTTTGCTCAAATTCAGTGGTAAACAGCGGGTTTTCCCAGGGAAAAAGGCAGGACAAAAAAAGAAAGAACCTCCTAAAACCGTGACCAGAAATCACAGGAGAAACAGGAGTGTGGATGAACCCATGGAGTCTGGGTGGAAGCAGGAGTTTCCTGTTGCTGCTCTGTTCTTGTTGGAACCAGGCAATGAAGTTCTTGTCTTGCTTCCTGAGTTGTGCATACTCTCAGACTTCTGTGATGCTTCACATCAGCCCTAGTCCTTTTGAGATATTTCCTTGCTGTTCCGGTTTCCCTGCAACCGATTTCTTTGGCCAAAACCTGGCAGAGGCAGCTCCCCTCCGTGTCATTCCAGAATGACCACCCCTTCTGCATATGTCCAATGTGGCGAGCAGCAAATCTGTAATATGCCAAGGCTGCATTACTCAGTCTAATATTGCTCTGCAAAGATGGGTGTAACACCTCTGGGCTTGCAGAGTCTTGGAGCCTTGAGTGGGACTAGTAGGTCTCTGTGTATGGCAGGACCTACTGTGGCAAGGAAACACTCTCTGGGAAAAGGAAAGACCCCTGGAGAGCTGAGACCTGAAAATCTCCCTTGTCTCCTCTCTATGGTGGATAGGGCCCTTGGGTGTGTCCTGGAAGAGTGGGGTGAGGTTGGCCCTATCAGTAGCGACCACCAACCTTTGATCCCTGTGGAGCAGAGGAATGGGGCACAAGAACTCTCATTCTGCCCCATTGAGCAGAAAATGAATCCAATTCAGGCCACGCCCCTTCCTTGGAACCTTGACATGGGCCAATCAGGATCCCCTTAGGCGTGGCCACACAGCACACCCTCCTTTAAAAGGAGGTTGAGCCAAGGAGACAAGGAGAATGTCCGTAGGGTCTGTTCGTGATCCCAGCAGCCCCAGAAGCCTGGCAGAGAAAACCAGTAAAATTTGGAATTCCCACTGGAGTCTGGTGTGTTGTGTGTTGACATGTTCTCTCCCCCTTCCTCCTCCTCCTCCTCCTCCACCCGCCATGCCAGCCCCCATCCGCAGCCCCCCACCCCATCCCTTGACAGCGTCAGGAGGAGCTCAACTTGCAGCAGCCGAGCATCTGTTTTCAATCCAATAAAATGGAACAGTGCTGCTTTTGTGAGGTTCCATTTGCTCGCTTGCTGGGAAAGGCCAGTGGCTTTTAAACAATTAATTTCAGCCTCCCGTCCCTCTGGGACTCTGGCTCTCTGACACAGCCGACTGCGGAGAGGCAGAGCGCACGATGGGCCCACATGGACCAGTGCCTGCCCGGTGCGTGGGGCTCAGGCATATTTTGGGAAGATGCAATTATTTCGAGATCCAATACACTGCCAGTCACACCAGCTGGTCTTCTTCATCCCCCCCCCCCGCCTCGCCAGTGCATCATTCTCAGGCGTGACTGTCTGTAGAAGGCAGACTCCGTAACAAATCCCTTTCTTCTTCTTCTTCCAACCAGTCCTGGGGATTGTTCCAATGCCCTCCTTTCGCCTTGAGACCTCCGAGACGCATTCCACTGTATCCTGGCTTTGGCTGCACAGGGGAAGCTCTAATGTCATTATATATATATAACAATAGCAATGTCATTGCTCCAAGCACCGATCCTTATGTGGCCAGTTATGCGTTGGCATAAAAGAGGATTTGCAGCGCCAAAAGAAGAGTTCGCCAATTTGCATAACGTTTGCAGATGGTGATATATAGGTGCAAATTTAGGAATAATTGCTATAATTTAAATAGAAATGCAAGTTATCTCTACATAGTGCAGAAGTCACCAGGTGACTTGTGTCTCTGGTCAGCCTGCCAGCCAAAGGACTGCTACCTGCTGGTGGGCAACTTCCTGCTCTCCCTTCTTATGGTACCTTATCTTTACACCAGACTTGGACTGGACAGCCATGAAGCAGAGGACATCTTCAGACAGAGGACTGTCCTCTGACATCCCTTCAAAATAGAGCATTCTTCTCTGAAAAGGAGGACGCTTGGCTGCCCAAACCAAAATGGCACAGCCCACAGACAAGAGGAAGGTATCAGCAGGTTCAGGGGAACCTCAGTACAAAACAGACACTGACAAATACCAGCACAGGCACAGCAAAGATGGGAAAGGTCAAAGGAGCAGATCTGAAGCCTTGCCAGCTCTTGCCAGGCAGGGCAGAAGCTGGGGCTGGTACGCCATCTCCTGAGCTGATGCAGCAGAAGACCCCAGGACAGGACCTTCTCCAAGGAAGATGAAGCTTTGGATCCAGCCCTGGCCCTGACTTCTGCACAGGCTGGCAGGGAGACATCTGCACCACACCCCAACCCAGCTATCAACAGTGGGAAGTTAGGACTGCAGTTTATGGGAAGGAAGGGGCAAAAGCAGCCCATTGAAGATTGAACATGTTCAATGGCCAATCCAGCTGGGGGATTTTTGGACAGAAAAGCAGAGGGAGGTTAGGGAATGGAGTATCACTTTACAATGATTTGTTGCAGATTCCCCTGCACTCTCTGTATCATCAGTGGCCAGGTGCAAAGATGTGTGTATTCTGTGGGCCTCCAAAATTACTGCAGACATATAGGACTTCATGACCAGTGCCAAACTAGGTTGGCCACTTACACATAACCCCCCCCCCAAAAAAAAAGATGAAAGAGCAGCACAAAGTTACTAGAAATAACTTATCTGATTCAAATAGAAATGTCCTACAGACTCAGCTATATGGCTGCAAATAAAACATTTTAGGTGTGTTGCAAAGTACATGATACAAATGTGACACTAGATGGCGATGGTGAGCTATGGCAAATTCAATATATTTTTTTCAAAACTTTTTTTAAAGCATTTTCACACAGGTTTTTTTTTTTGTTGTTGTTTTTTGTAGACTCTACCTGCATCCTCACCCTAATAGTAAAGGTTATGAGCTTCCTGCTAACAGTTGAGGAGCATCTTCAGGGTCCCTGTTGCTCTCCCTTCTTACGGGCCGTTAGCATCAAACTGGGCCTGGACCTGGCAGCCTTCCCAACAGAGGACACCTTCCTCTGCCCCAGCTGCAACAAAACATGTCTCTCCCATATCAGTCTCTTCAGCCACAGCAGGCATTGCAACCTTCCTACAGCTTGACCTCACCCCCAGTGTCTCCTGAGACAGATGAATGCCAACAGTTCATTTATTGCATTTATAATACAGGGTGGTAAACATGACCTAATAGGCATTACTGAAACTTGGTGGGATGAGACTCATGGCTGGAGTGTAGAAATTGAGGGGTACAAACTGTTTAAACAGAGCACGAGACTCTTAATCTCAGAATCATAGATTTGAGCACCATGTTGGGCAAAAGTTTCCTGCAGCACAGAAAGTAGGACTTAGAAGAACTTCATGGTTTTCTTTCACTTGAAAACAAACAAGCGAATATGCAAGTTTTCCAGTGCAAGCTCAGTTCCCCAAAAGCCACAGGGGCATTTGCCCACTCCCATCCCCAACGCAGCTTCTTGCCACCTAGCTGCAGAAGAAGCACATGTCTCCTTCCCTGGCTACATTCAAAAACTTAGTTTAAGTATTTCCTTGGCAGGTGGAGTGTGCTATAAATCTCGCCAGCTAGTAGTCACCAGCCATCAAAGACTGTCTGTCAAGCACCTTCAGGAAGCAAACCATAAAAGCCCCCCAGAGAAGATCATTTTGCATGCTCAAAGAATGCGCTGGCACCAGGCCCATCCAGGTGGCTCTTCTGATTCCGATGATGGAGCATAGCATTCTGTGCTTCAAATTCCTGGTCTCTGTACATGGAAGACATATTTTGTACTGAATCTCCACATCTATTTGCTCCAATAGGATCTGTCCATACTGTGACACTATCGGGATGATTTGGGTGAACGCATTACCCACATTCATCCCTTGTCACCTTTGTTGATCCCATTCCTTCCCCTCCTGCTCCTCTGCCAAAATTTTGATTGCAAACTCCTTGCAGCAGGGACCTTTTTTCTGTTACTTGGTAAAGAACTGCGTGCAGTGCTGCAGGATAACCATGTCCCCAACTTCACACAGGACAGTCCCCTCTGCGAAGGGCTGTCCTTTCTAAGTCCAGAGAGCCCAGAATAAGGGAGACAAGAGCCTTGAAATCACCCATCAATTATTTGGTTTGGCGGTGTTGTGTTTTGTTTATTTGCTCATATTTCATTTACGGTTTGTCGGCTTGGTTTTACCCCTATGCAATCTCATGTGTTTGAGCTATGAAATTGCAAATAATTTTGCATTTTTAATTCTTTTTGAAAGGTTACTATTTTTCTTGTTGTTGCAAACTACAAAAGAAAGGAAGGAAAGCAATTGTCCATCACCTCACTGGGGTGAGTTGGGTTGTATTTCTGTAATAATAATAATAATAATAATAATAATAATAATAATAATAATAATTTATTTATTTATTTATTTATACCCTGCCCATCTGGCTGGGTTTTCCCAGCCACTCTTGGTGGCTTCCAACAGAATATTTAAAACATTATAAAACATCAAACATTAAAAACTTCCCTAAGCCTTCAGATGTCTTTTAAAAGTCAGATAGCTGTTTATTTCCTTGACATACTATGGGAGGGCGTACCATAGCGCGAGTGCCACCACCAAGAAGGCCCTCTGCCTGGTTCCCTGTAACCTCACTTCTCTCAGTGAGGGAACCTCTAGAAGGCCCTTGGAGCTGGACCTCAGTGTCCGAGCTGAACGATGTTATAGTACATCTGTGCATATTAGCATAATGCAAATCTGTTCCCTCTCTTGGCCTCATTTCTGGAGATGCCTAAGTGAGAACCCTAGAATGATGACACTATATTGATGATGATGATGATGATGATGATGATGCTACAACGTTGGCTGGTGCTCATTGGGACTGGCAGAGCAAGACGCCAACAGGAGGCGGAGCCAAAGCCAAGGGTGGACCACACCAGAGCCAATGACAGGGCACAGCCAATTAATTCCAGGTTTGCTTCCTTCTTCCTCCCTGCTGAATTCTACAAGGGGTAACACTGAGATTAGGAAGGAGCCAGCTGACAGCCAGGGCCACCCATTCGACAGGGTTGATGAGGCAGTGCCCCATTTGCCCAGACATTGCAGCCTCCCCTGATAATAAATAATTATACCACGAGAAGAGGAGGACACTTAAACCAGTTTGAACCCTCCGATTAAAGGCAGTGCAGGATGATTGGATCCCAAGTGGAAATACAATCCTTCTAGCCTGCGTGATGCATGAGGTTAGACGAGACGATTGCACCAGTTCCCTTCTGTCCTCGGGCTCCATAAATCTCTGGCGGAGTCATGTCCTCCAAGGGTCCTCCTAAATCACTTCTGCTCAGAGTGATTTATCTCTTTGCGCTCACTCCCACAGAGTCAACTGCTGCCTCGAGACTGAAAGGAAGCATGTTGCGCAAAAGGGCAGGTCTCTCGCTAAACATCTCCCAAGGGGAGACAAGAGAGAGAGAGAGAGAGAGACCGTGACCACACCTGCTAGACATTTCTTTGCCATCGCTGCGTATGAGGCTGTCCTGACACAGATTGTTTGTCTCTGTGTGGAGGGTGCTTCAGCTGGAGCAGAATGCAGCCACTCACCAAGGTATGGCCCAAAATGCTGGGCAAGACCGTCCCAACTATTAGGCAAAGTGAGGCAGTTGCCTCAGGCAGCTGATACCGGTTGGCAGGCAATGGCAGTGAGGTCTCAGAGGACAAAGCTGTGTGCCCTGTGCCCCTAAGCTAGCATTATTGCTCATGGGCGTGGTGGAGGAGATTGTCCCATCGCCAACATTGAAGGTAAATGTAAACTCCAGTTCAGCAGGCTCCTCTTCATCTTGTTCTTTGCCCCAAGCAAGAAGATATCTTGGTCCAGACCTGATGCTAGCTTAAAATTGTAATAATAATAGTCCAAACTATAGCCGTTGTCCAGTGTGAAGCAGCTAGGTAGTTTTAGACTTTTGTACTTCATAGTCTTTTGGGGGATCCCCTCTTTACGTGGTCCTGAATTCGCCTAAGTGAATTAATATTAAGTGGATATTAATATTAAGTGAAATTAATATTCATTTACGTCAAGATGTGATATGCCAAGCCTGCAGCATTGGCAGGGAAACACTCATGCCCATTCTGCCCAGTGGGAGCCAAGGCATCTGTCCTCAAAGTCTTATACTGACAGCACCACTGGGGGAAACCTTACCAAAGGAAAACATGGTTATATAGGTAATAACGAAACACAATTGCAGTTGGCAAACCCTGCCCAGTTGTTCAGCAGGTAGGAAAGGTATTATCAGAGGGCTCTTGGAGGGTTTCCTGTGCTGCCAGTTTGGCATGAGGCTTTGGAGGCAGATGCATAGCAGCTGCCCATTCAGACGTGCCCTGATGATGGCCGTACAGCTAGCATGCAGGTATGCCAAACATCACAGGTTCTCCATCACCCCTGGACCCAGGAATCTGATGTCAGTGTCTAGGAATTTGAAGCCATTATTCAGCCCTGTACAGCACTGGCAGTTATAATTGGGTCTGAGCTGAATGTTGTACTCAACAAGCATTTTCATTATAGAAAGCGGGGGCAATGTAAGCTTTCATGAAAGCCCCCACCTTGTCTACCTCTTCTTCGCTGTATTTTGTTGTCTGTGCGCCTCATCACTGCTTGGTGCCCTCCCGCTTTCTTTGGTTGTACCAGAGCGAGGGCAGCTGCCTTCACTCAGATTTGGCTTTGTGATACTTCGGTTACCAGTTCGTTTCTGAGCCTATTTCAAGGTGCTCACATTTAAAGCCCTGAACGATTCTGGCCCCAAATATCTGAAAGACTGCCTCCAGTCCTACAGGCCTTCTCCAGCATTAAGATTGACCGGGGGGGGGGGGCCTTGTGGCAGTTCTGCTGTCCTCAGAGGTTCAGGGCGGCAGCAGCAAAGGAATGGGCCTTCTCTGTGGCAGCCCCTAAAATTGTAGAACTCCTTCTCTACAGAGGTGCATCTGAAAACTTAGGGTTAGGGTTAGGGTTAGGGTTAGGGTTCAAGATTTCACCATGATTTCATACAGCATCTGTTTCTGAACTTATTTTCAGGGAGTTCTGCTGAGGAATTCATTGCTACCAGGGATGCCAACTTGAATTAAATAAGGTGGGGGAAGGGAAGGGCAGGTGAGGCCTGCCCCACATAATCAACCGCATTGGCATGGCACAAACACACCATTTAAATGGCAATGCCCATCAACTTCGGGCAATGCCCATCTTTCATTGGGCAGGGACGAAAGGACCTCGGCCCCTAAGAGTCAGCTCTTATGATTGCTACAGAAGATTCCAGGGTGCCTTCTGGAGCTGTACACCTATGTCTCCATGGGAGATTTCGGTGTGGTCCCAGGTGCTCAGGCAAAGCCGACATCTGTACAACTGTACGTTTGAGAGCCATGTGCATCTGTGTGCTTGCAACTGGCCACCCTATCTATATTCATCTCTCCCCCCCCACACACACACAATGTGTGAAGAATCCTTATTAAGGCTAAGCTAGGTATTATGTGAGAGACTTATGAATAGAATATTCTGCATTTTTACAGTGTTAATAGCAGCCTCTGCTGCCCCCGGGTCCTGTGTATTCAAAACAGGCCTGTGCTACTAACATTTTCACATGCATTATTTTCCGGTTTAAAATTGCTCTCCCCAAAGCTATTTGTCCTGAGGGGCAAAACACACGAGAGAGGTATGTTTTACAGGTACTCCCTTTACCCGTGGGAAAGGAGTAGCTTCAGGTGGGGGATATTTTTAACTGGGAAATCAATTCAGGGTGAAAGGCTTACCCCCCCCCCTCGCCGCCAGCATTGTCGCCTCAATCCAAATTCCACCCATCACCTGCTTCCAGCAGCACTTTAAAATGCAGAAGATTCTGTTCACAGACCTCAAAAGTCTTGTATCGCTTGAGATAGTTGATGCCTGGTGGATATTTGAAAAATGGCATCCGTTTGGGTGCCTGTGTCTTTCTATCCATGTCCAGCTAAGCTAAGAGCCAAAGCAGGTGTTTGGTGCACACAGTGGATACGATACGATGATCTTTATTGTCATTGTCCCATACAGAACAACGAAATTGAAAAAAATCTACATCAGACATAACAAAAACCAACAAGCCTGCTATCCCAGCCTGGTTAAAGGTAAAAGGTAAAGGTACTCCTGCCCGTACGGGCCAGTCGTGTCTGACTCTGGAGTTGCGCGCTCATCTCGCTCTATAGGCCAGGAGCCGGCGCTGTCCGGAGACACTTCCGGGTCACGTGGCCAGTGTGACTAAGCTGCGCTGGCGAGCCAGCACCAGCGCCGTGCACGGAAACACCGCTTACCTTCCCGCTAGGTAAGCGGTCCCTATTTATCTACTTGCACTTAAGGGTGCTTTCGAACTGCTAGGTGGGCAGGACCTGGGACCGAACAACGGGAGCTCACCCCGCCGCGGGGATTCGAACCGCTGACCTTACAATTGGCAAGTCCTAGGCACTGAGGTTTTACCCACAGCGCCACCCGCGTCCCCTATCCCAGCCTGGTTAGCCCCCTAAAAACTCTGATACCCCATTTTTAAATACAATATACTCCCATAGAGACTCCTTACACTGCATTTAAAACCAAAATCTCATTTGGATAGAAACTGTTTCTCAGGCGGCTAGTCCTAGTCTTTATAACCCTGGACCTTCTTCCAGAAGGCAGAAGCTGAAAGAGATCATTTCCAGGGTGTGTACTATCCTGCACTATCTCTGCAGCTTTCTTATGACACCTGGAAGCATAGATTTGATCCAAGGTGGGAAGAGTGCACCCAATTATTTTCTCTGCAGTCTTTACAACCCTGGACAGCATTGTTTTTTCCACTGACCGTGCAGCTCCCAAACCACACACACAGACCATAAGTTAATACACTCTCAACAGTACAATGGTAACATGCCATCAAAATGGAGTCTGGGAACTAGGGGTGCTCTGCTGAACAATGATAAGGCTTCAGGGGTAAAGCACAATTTGTTTTTTTTTATATATATAAATTTTTTATTAAAGTTTCAAAAGTTTTTTATAACAACAAAACAAAACCAAAACAATACAATATAAATGACAAACAAGAAGATATAAAAAAACAAGTATAATTTCAACCCTTATTTTTTTATAACTTACTTCCCCAACTTCCTCATGCCTCCCCTTTCTGTATTCCAATTTCTAATTAAATTTTTCAGCAAATCCTTCCCTTACTTTTAACTTAATTTTAGGGGTAAAGCACAATTTGAAGGGAGAAGTAGCAGGTGGAGCAGGGGTGCTTAACCCTCCCTGTTCACCACTTCCGCAAAAGCTTTTCTCCCTGCAAAATGCATCCAGGAACCACAACTGGGGGGAAAGGACTGGGCGAGGGAAGAACCAGTGGCGAGGCTTAAGCGCCCTTCCTATACCTGGTGTCTTCCCTTCCAAATAGCACCAGTGCCTTTTGCCAAACGTCTAGCTGGTCCTCAGGTGAGTGGGGCAGCTTGTCAGTTTGCAGCCATATAGAGATGGCTGTGGTTCATTTCCAAGCAGAGTAGAGATCTCTGCACGGGAGGAATTAAACTGGGAGCAGTGTTGGCATCCACCAGGCCAGCCCCGTTGGCGCAATCTGCCCATCTGCAGGAGATGTGGGAAGTTCAAGCTGCCATCACTCCAAGAACAGGCTCCTTTTCGGGTGGCAGGAAACGTTTGCCATTGTGAGCATGGGGTGGGGGTGGGGGGGAGGGCCCGTCAATGGCGAGGGTCAGCCCAATGGCTTCAAAGCCTCCTGTTTCTCTCGGCGGTTCCAATTGCTCGTTGATCTGCCAAGAACAGCAGAGGTTCTGTTGTGCCCCCGAGCTCCAGATGGCTTTTAAGTCATAACTGTGCTTCCTTGCTCAGGAGCTCAGGTTACCTCTCCTCAATCCAGGGATCCCTTCTCTCTCCCCCCCCAGACCCCCACCCTATGAATGGTCCCTTCCCCTCCCCCCTCTCTGTTTGCTCCATCAGCCTTTTCTGATTGGCTGCAATTACCCTGATTGCAAAGGATAACTGAACGGCATCAGCTTCACTCCCCATCTTAGAGGAAGGTACCAATCAATGGCGGGATTCCCCCAGGAGGCCGTGTTACTCTATACGTTTGTCATTCAAAGCCTGAGCTTGAGGGGCAAAATATCTGCACACTCTGAGGCTGTTCGAGGAACAAGAATGCAGATGCTCAAAGCACCTTTGATCAGACCCTTCAGGTTCAAATCCCTCTCCCCCTCCACTCTTTGCCTTGCAGTCTCATTTGCTGCTCAGCGCAGAAAACCTGGACCAAGGTACAGTGGCACCTCTGCTTACGTACTTAATTCGTTCCAGAGGTCCGTTCTTAACCTGAAACTGTTCTTAACCTGAAGCACCACTTTAGCTGATGGGGCCTCCTGCTGCTGCCATGCCGCCGGAGCACAATTTCTGTTCTCATCCTGAAGCAAAGTTCTTAACCCGAGGTACTATTTCTGGGTTAGCGGGGTCTGTAACCTGAAGCGTGTGTAACCTGAAGTGTATGTAATCCGAGGTACCACTGTACAGATGTGGCTCGTAGTTCTTTTTAAAAGGGATATACTACGTCTCTAGGGTGGCGCTGTGGGTAAAACCTCAGTGCCTAGGGCTTGCCGATCACATGGTCGGTGGTTCGAATCCCCGCGGCAGGGTGAGCTCCCGTCTTTCGGTCCCAGCTCCTGCCCACCTAGCAGTTCGAAAGCACCCTTAAGTGCAAGTAGATAAATAGGGACCGCTTACCTAGCAGGAAGGTAAACGGCATTTCCGTGTGCTGCGCTGGTGCTGGCTCGCCAGAGCAGCTTCGTCACGCTGGCCACGTGACCCAGAAGTGTCTCCGGACAGCGCTGGCCCCCGGCCTCTTAAGTGAGATGGGCGCACAACCCTAGAGTCGGACACGACTAGCCCGTACGGGCAGGGGTACCTTTACCTTTACCTTACTACGTCTCTGATGCAACTAGTACTTTTTTAGTTTTTAATCTGGGTTGGCGGTATGCAAGGCCCTGGCTTGAATAGCGTCTTATTATAGAGATGGAAGCAACCCTCAATCTGAGCACGTAACCACAGAAAGTCATCCATGTTGTGGCCTTCTCCAGATCAACTGATATTACCCGGCAGTGGACAGGGCAAAGCAGCAAGCACTGAATGCAAGGCTGGTCCAAGACCTTTTGCTGCCTGAGGCAAAGGACAAAATAACACACAAGCTCAGTCAGTAGAGCATGAGACTCTTAATCTCAGGGTTGTGGGTTCAAGACCCACATTGGGCAAAAGATTCCTGCATTTCAGGAGATTGGACTAGATGACCCTCGTGGTCTCTTCCAACTCTGTAATTCTGTGATTCAGTACGTACACAGAGCTACTGAAGCTGAGGGTGCTGAAGGGTCCAGCCTGACAATAAAAATGGTCCAGACTCATAAATATGATTCAAAAGCTCTACTAGCAGAAATTGTTCCAAACAGGTACAAAACCAAATTATGATACATCCAACTAGTTGAATAGCATCAAGTGCAAGTCCAGCACAGGTTTCATCTTCTTACAAAATTGAAACAGACCTAAAATCAGAGGTGTCTCTCTCTCTCTCCCTCCTCACTCCATTAGCATGGAGCTGTTTTTCTTCCTTCAGGAGAGTCCTCATTAGCACATCACTTGTTCTCTGTGGCTTCCAGAGAAAGGCAGATCCCTTCAAAATGGAGATTTGTAAGCTTCATTAACTTGGGACCCTGAAGTTCCAGATCTGGGTCCAGAATTTTGGGGTCGCGTGTTAATGGAGCTAGATTTGCAAATGAATAAACCTCTCATGTGATCTAAAGTTAAACACCATGCGAGAGAGCAGAGAACATCCTAAGTTAATTATCAAACCATTGGGTACCCAGAAAGCACTTCTTAGCTTCGATGGAATTTTCCATGCTAAACCTTCAGCAATACACATCCAAACACATACAGAGTTATTTTCCATTTCAGTGTCAATTAAACAATTAGACTTAACAGAACTGGGACTGAATTGTCCCTGAAATGGAACCAACATGATGCAGTGCCCGTGTCTGCGTTACACTGGTGGGACAATGGTGGGAACCTCAGGGCTGGGAACCATCTCTCCCCAGGCCACACCTCAGTGGTCCCTTTTAACAGGTTGGAAAGTGCCCTTGAACTCTTAATTGTGCTTCTTCTTTGCTTGAATGAAGAGAGGTATGCGCGTGTTGTAGAAAAACCTCTAACTTTTCAATTGCTGGAATTCAGCCTACTTACTGAACAAAGGTTAAGAGTCGAATCCATTGCCCCCCTTGTGTGTTTTTAATATAAAACAGATACAGTTTTTATTGATTTCCAATATATAACTAAAGCTGGGGGGGATACAAAAACAAAATCTCAACATACCTCCTTCCCCTTTCCAGGACAGATCAATCTAGTTACTATACTTTTCCGTGTATAAGACTAGGTCCCCCCCCCCTCGAAAATAATGTTTAAAAAGTGGGGGGTAGTTCTTATACGTGAGTAGTGCATATGGGGGGCGGGCGATTGGTTGGAGCTTGTCAGTGGCGATTGGTTGGGAGAATGGTGTCTGCTGCAAGGGATGCAGTTGATTGGCTGCCGAAGGGCCAATTGGTTGCTTCTTCTGCATATTTGATTTGAAACGTTTGTTATCTGAGTGAGCTGTTTTTGGCACCCCACCCAAAAAAATACCTCAGTAACTCTGGGCATTTCTGCTCAAAATCTCAACAACTTTGGGGAAAATCTTCGCTCTAAAAGGTTAACAACTCTTGGGGAAACTTCCCTTTAAAAAGCTCAGCAACTCTGTGCCATCTCCCTCCATTTTCTTAAATTCTAGTCCCCCAAAATAGGGGTCGTGTTATATGGTAAGTTTGCTGAAGTCCAATCTGTGATTTCAGTGGGTGCCATTCTCCAAGATTATCAGTAAAGTATTTTATAAAAGGATGCCATATTTCAACAAAATGGTTTACATCATTTGTATTATTCCATGCATGTCTCTGTTGATTTTCCTGATATGGCAATTGGCTGTACATTCTGTTTCTAACAAGAGATACAGACATGTTTCAATCTGTGCCACCAGTAGGTGTTCTGCTACTAAAAGAAAAGTAATTATGTCTTTATATAAAAAAAAGAGCTCAAATTGCCCTTCTTTAAAAATGGTTAACAATCCCAGACTAGGGATTCCACATGCTGACCCGTAATATAGCTTATTTCTGTAAATACCATCTGCCAGAAGGGCTTTATATGTCCAGACGTCCACCACATGTGAAATATTGTATCTATGCTATTGAAGCCTCAATGATGGGATGTTTCTTATTAATATAACTACACCGTAATGGTGTCAAATGCCATCAGTGTAATAATTTGAATGTATTTTCTTGTATATGAGTGGATACTGATTTTAGTGGGGGTTTTAGGTCACAAATTATTCCAATCTAGCTCCGCAATCTCTATCCCTAGATCAGATTCCCTTTGACTGTTGCAGTAGGTTGTTCATGAGTTAATTCAGCCCTTAGACTGAAAAAAATGTTCCCTGCCTGTGCCTTAAAAACACTTGCAGGGTCTCCTAGATCTGCAAACAGCTGCTATAAAATCTTGGGTCTAACCCCAGCCTTCTCCAACCCCTCCAGATGTTCTGGACCAGATGTTTTCAGCTGGATGGACCAAGTGTCTGGCTTGATAGACGTCAGGTCCCTATGCAGCTGTGAGCTGTATATACCCACCAGAAAAAATAAAGAATACTTAAGGCACATTTCCCGGTCAAAGGGTCCTGGGAATTGTAGCTCTGTGAGGGTGAACTACAGTTCCCATGATGGGGGGGGGCTTTTAACTGCGTACACAGTCTGAGGCTGACATGATTAACACATGTATCTGTTAATGCACATTATTTTATTGCGATGTTAGAATTCAAAGCATGAAAAGAAGCCAAGCAATAAAAGGACGTTCGCTTTCTTTGTTTTCTAATGTGGAAAGACAGTGACATCCCAGAGGGACTGGAGCTCTTGCCATTAAGAGAACACAGATATGAAAGAGTTGTTCAATTATGGCAGCCAGGTACTGCAGGCTTTTCCTTAATAGAAGGGTGCGAGCGGGGGGAGGAATCCCTTTGGCTTGGCTTAGAAACCTTCGCTCCGGCTTGCTCAGGTTAATTAAAAAAAGACCTGGAGAACTTCCAAGGCCTCGCTTTTCATTTTTAACAGCTCTCCATCCTGCACACGCACACACACACTGTCGCCGCACCTCTCCCTACGCACACCTCTACAACCCGCCAGGCTGGAAGAAAATGTTGCTGTTGTGGAAACGCACACAGCAGCCTTGGACTTCCAAGGCTGTGTGCACACCACAAACTCAGTGTCTGTTATGGAAGTGCCCAAATTCTAAAATCGGGAGCAATTTTCCATTTATTTGCATCATGTAAACGGAGAGCAGGAATACCTGCCAGGTCTGGTGACACAGGAAGCAGGGAATCATAGAATTGCAGAGTTGGAAGGGACCCTGAGGATCATTGAGCCCTGTGGGATGTGATACATAAGTAGCAGTCAAATACAACATTCCTTGTTTTCCTAGAGTGGACATGCAAGGGGATGTTTGATCCAGCCAGTCGGAACTTCCTGTTTCCTCCTGGGCTGGGACATACTTCCTCTTGCATGTGACTAGAGGTGAGCGTGATCTTACCTGTGCAGGTAACAAAAGCACAAGGTAAGCAACCCTCCTCCCTCTTTCCCTCCTTCTTCTCCATCTTCCTTTTGTTGTGTGAACTGCAGTGACTGCTAGTCTGCAGTCACTGGGATTAACCCCCATATGGGGTAGATCCGTATGTACATATTTGTACCTAAGTATGCCTTCTGGGATCCAACTGTGAACAGAATGTGAGTAAACTACTTTTATATTCTTTAAACAAGATTGTGGCATGCTTATTCTTTTAAGAGGGATATAAGGGAACTTACCAGGTCACTAATATTGAGATGCTTAAACAAGTCTGCAACCAGCTACCCACTGTGCATTTAAAAGGAGAATGTAAAACTCTGCTAAGTTATAGAACTTGCAAGCACAAGTTAAGGTAGAGGTAAAGGGACCCCTGACCATTAGGTCCAGTCATGACCGACTCTGGGGTTGCGGTGCTCATCTCGCTTTACTGGCAGAGGGAGCCGGCGTACAGCTTCCGGGTCATGACTAAGCCGCTTCTGGCGAACCAGAGCAGCGCATGGAAACACCATTTACCTTCCCGCTGGAGTGGTACCTATTTATCTACTTGCACTTTGATGTGCTTTTGAACTGCCAGGTTGGCAGGAGCAGGGACCGAGCAACGGGAGCTCACCCCGTTGCGGGGATTCGAACCGCCGACCTTCTGATCAGCAAGTCCTAGGCTCTGTCGTTTAACCCACAGTGCCACCCGCATCCCAAGCACAAGTTAGGAAGGATATTAATAAACAATATATCCTCTCCTGCCTCCCTGAACATTCCCACAAGCCCAACCCCCTGCAATGCAGGAATAATTCAGCTGTCCCTTACGGGGACAGAACCTGCAACCTTGGCATTATCTATGCCACACACTAACCAACTGAGCTATCTCTCTGGCTCTAAGCTGAGTGTCCCAGCTTTAATCCAACTGGGTCAGCATTGCCCCCATCAGCAGAGGTTTCTGCATGCTACCTCATCTCATGCTTTCCTGAAATAACATCAGCAAAAGCAAATCCCTACCGTGTGAGGCCTCTCCATCCCAGCAGCAGTTGGTGCCAAAAATATGCCCCCTTAGCACAGAGAGACTCTGTGCAATTTGGGCATCCAGCAGAGCGAGAGCTTTAGCCTTTGCCAAGGCAATGTTTCCTTCAGGGCACTTATTTACCCCAGATTGTTTGCTCCGCTCCGCCCGATCATTCCCTCTGTTGGCTCCAGTCCCTTGTGCCACAGCCAGTGGCTATTTATTAATTCCTTTAATTCATTATAATGCACCTAATCGACCATGCTGGAAGGGGCAGGAACAATATGCTAATAAATAAATAAGAAACAGCTAATGAGAAGGCCTGCAGTGTCAGCTCAAAACTCGCAAAACCAGAAGCCTTTCCAGGCTGGGCACCAGTTCAGGACGTGCGGTGAGGTTCTGTCTTCCCTCCAAATGTGTCCTCTCTCTTTTCATGGACTCAGCAGGTCTCTCATAAGGTCATCTTAACCAAAGCTCTGGTCTTGGCTGCAAAAGGAGGTGGGTGGAGAGAGCAGCTGTTCCTGGTTCAGCCCACCCAAGTGTCCCAGGGGACCTTGGAAAAGCTGGTTCCTTTGGGTCACATTCTACAACCTCAGCAGGATCCCTAAAGGGTGAGGATGAACCTGAGGTCTCCAGCCTGATTTCTCTGTTGTTGGTGTTGTTGGCATCTATCTGTCTCAAGGGACAATGGCGTGCGCCTCCGGGGGTTAGCAACACCAAAGTGACCTCCCTGGGCAGTGCAGATGGGTGTCCTGGGCCTCCTTCCTGCAACTCCTGCTTTCTCTATACAGTGGTACCTCTGGTTGCGAATGGGGATCCGTTCCAGAGCCCTGTTCGCAACATGAGCAGAACACAACCTGCGTCTGCACATCTGCGCATGCGCGGGTTGCGATTCGCCGCTTCTGCGCATGCGTGTGATATCATTTTGAGCATCTGCGCATGTGCAAGCAGCGAAACCCGGAAGTAACCCATTCCGTTACCTCTGGGTCACCGCGGGACGTATCCCGAAAGAACACAACCTGAACCGAACATAACAAGAGGTATGACTGTACTCTGCGAAATTTCAAAGGGACACATTTAGAATCCACAGCATGTCCAGTCCCTTCATCACTGGGGGAAAAGGCTCAGGGGTAGAGCATCTGCTTTGCATGCAGAAGATCTCAGGTTCCATCACCAGCATCTCCTTGGTAGGGTGGCTGGAGAAAGCCTTTTGTCTGAAATTGATTTATTTACAAAAATATTTATAGGCTGCCACTTCACTCACACACAGAGAGACACACAGACACACACACACACACACACACACACACAAAAACACTGAGGAAGTTAACAACAAAAATAAATAAAACCATACTGTAAAAACATATTTAAAAAGTTAATCAATTAACAGTTGTGGAAAGATGTATTCTTAATTGCCTGGCAGAATGGAAAAAGTTTTCAGCAGGCATTTAAGAGTTGAAACAGAAGGTGCCTGCTGAATCTCTGTTGGCAGAGTATTCTGTAGGGATGCGTATAGATGCTAGGTGAGGATATATTTATTAGATACTATCCCTCCTTTCCCACATTTGTGAGTTCAACAGAGTGCATCCCTTTGCATCTTAAAATGAAACTTAGAGAAAGAGATGCCGGAACAGAGTTCTGGCAAGTTTCGACTGAAAAAAACAAAAATCCTTGGGTAAGAGTGAAGAGGAACAAAAGAGGATTTTCCCATGCTGGTAAGGAGAATGTTTATGGCTGTGCCCTTGCCCTGTCAGGGCACAGTGGGAGTCGCTCTCACCAAGTTCTCTCTAGCAAACCTACAGGAAATCTCTGTGAGCTTCGGCTCCTATCATGTGCCTATCTAGCAATCAATGAATCGTTGGTTTGGCTGTGCTTTGGATATTCCACAATAGTGGGCTGTTGACACAAAAGGCTCTATTTCTTGCTGTTGCCTGGCCAACTCAGGGAACAACCCATGGTGCTCCTGCAGGAATATCACAGTCCAGGTGATCCCTGAGGTACCCTGGGCCTAATCTGGGAGAGCCACTGCCAATCGGTGTAGAACGGGTGTTAAGTATAATTGCTTAATTTACATTGAAATAGGAGGTATATAATGTGAAGCATGGCTGGAAAATGCCATGAAGTTATAGAAGAGCCTACCACATTCATCATTAATTGGCTTATATCATGGGGCTGCATCTCTGTGGCTCAGTCGCCAGGTAATCATCTTACAGTCAGATGAAAGAGAATGCTTTTCAGATCTATGCATATGCTAATCTAGTAGGCATCCATGTTGGGTGCAGAGCCATTTTGTTCTAAGATACTGAAGAGAATGGATGTGTTTTCTCTGTGTCTCCTGCAAAAACAGCCTGAGGCTAAAAGAGGTTGCAGTGGGGAAGATACAGAACTTTGGTTTTAGCTAAGAATATAATAAATTTGGAATCTAAATTATTACACCATATTCTGGGACCAGTATATGAATTATGCAACTAAGTGAATGCATGTTTGTTTTATTGTTTTAAGTTGTTCTGAAGTTAAGTTCTATGAGTAAAGCTTTTGAACCAGAATTTTTATCTCAATACAATACACAGCTTTTGTTCATCAAGCGGCTTCCACATGCACAATATTAATAATCTCAATAACAGGGTGGGGTGCCTCAAGCCTTGGGACCAAATGCAGCTCCCCAGGTCACTTTATCTGTTCCTTGGAAGCCTCCCTGGGTAGGGGGTAACATCTGCACCTGAGTCTGGGAGGTGCTGATCAGATCCATTCATATGGATGGGGAAGACATGCAATTCAGTTCATAGTTAAAGGAACATGACCCCCCCCCTAAATATCCCTCTTCTACAGTTCCTCCCTGTTTAGATTTTTCAGTGTGATTGCTCATACTTTAAAAGTGTGACCCAAAATGTCCATAGAAGCTTTTAATATGAATGGAGTTTATATGTACGTTTTCAGAGAGCCAAAATGGTCTGAAGAACCAACTGCAGTCACTCAGAGATGGGGTCTGGGAGTCTTCTGCTGGATGCAAAGCAGAGGAGCAAACACTTTTTAAAAAAAGTGCTAATAAGGATGAAGGGGTTTGTTTTTGCTTTCACATACTTTAACGCACAGAAGGACTGGCTCAGAACTACTGGCTGTTGTTTGCAAACATTTTTGGCAGCGTCCAAGACTTCTATTTCACTCTCGCTTTGGCACGCTTGGTGAGAAACTTTGCTCATCGTTCTAGCTACCCCTATTTGCCTGCCGTGAAGTCATCACACAGCGCAATCCGAATGCCTGCCATTTGGGAGGCAATGTCACCGATCTGGATCAGAGAACGGCGAATGTTTCTACCTTCTAAAGACATGTCGCACCCCAGGGAAAGAACCAATTTCTACCTCAGAATTGGAGAAACTTCGATGCAGCTAGAGTTGGCAATGCATTTACAGTCATACCTCAGGTTACGTTTGCTTCAGGTTGAGCGTTTTCAGGTTGTGTCCCGCGGTGACCCGGAAGTACAGGAAAGGGTTACTTCCGGGTTCCGCCGCTCGTGCATGTGCAGATGCGCAAAATGACATAATGCGCAGAAGCGGCGAATAGCGACCTGCGCAGACGCAGGTTGCGTTCTGCTCACGTTGCGAACGGGCCTCCAGAACGGATCCCGTTCGCAACCAGAGGTCCCACTGTATCTTCTTTGGTTATTGTGGACATTGAAATAGAATCATAGACTCTTACAATTGTAGAGTTGGAAGAGATCGAGAGGGTCCAACCCCCCTGCCATCCAGGAATCGCAACTGAAGCATCCATGATGGCGCATGAAGCATTCCAAGGGCACGTGTCTTTGGCCTCTGTGTGTTTTTAGAACAGAACCACCGGAATCAGCCCTAAATCTGTGGCAAATGGAAGGAGTGTTCAAATGGAAGGAGACCTTTCCAGTTCCAATAATGACTCTAAATTCTGCCTCTCGCTGGGCACACGCAGCCCCTTTGCTGTCAAATCGAGACGAGCCAGGCTTGTTACGGTGCCACGTTCCTAGGCTTTGCTTTTCCTTCTTCTCTTGGCTGCGTTTGTTGGGCTCGGCCCCAGAGAGGCTCGCGGCAGAGGCCGAGCACTTTGGAGAAGTGACACAGCCATCACCCTCTCTCCTGCCCCATCCGGGTCCCCGGGACCGTCTGGCTCGTCCGCTGGCCCCACGCTGTGTAAATACCACTTGTAACTTATTTAGACTCTGAAGTGACTCAACCTCCAAACGCTTTTTTGGAATCGTTTTTCCCAGAGAGAGTTTAATGGGGATTATCGTGCCAAAACCCTGAGCTATGCCTCACTTTCATCCCGCTAATGCGATCCATACATCAAGAGACACCAACGGAGGCAGGGAGGGCTTCTGACAAGGGGAACCTGGGAACAATCAGCCAGTGCTTTCTCTCTCCAGCCGCCCCCCCTGCCTTTCCCTGGTCCTCCCCAAACTGATACATTCCTTGAAATGTAAATAGAAAGGAGCGTTCGCAGTCCTTGGATGCATTATGTGCAGCTGGAGGGAGAACCGGGGGCAGGCGGTGGCGTTGCCTTTGTCCATTCACAACCAGGCCGGATTTAAGCATCTCAGGCGAAGGAGCAGGGATGCAACCCGCAGGCGACCCCTGCCCAAGGCTTTGTGGTTCACGGGTCAGATTCCAACAGGATGCACGTTGACCTACAAGGGGCCACTACAGCCTGGTCCGCGAGGGCTAATGGGACACTGGACCACCAGCCTCGGCCTGCTCCCAGCCAGTCCATGTTTGCCTCGCTCTTTACTTTCAACCTGTGAATGTGGTGGCCGCTACCTGCCAACTTCATCCTGCTCAGTTTCAGCATTGCTCCTTATGTAACTCCAGACCCTCCAAGTGCCCCTGTTTTCCGGATTTACAGAAACCGCCCCAGTTTCTGATTTGATCCTGGGGTGTCCCCTTGTTCTTTAAAGGTAAAGAGACCCCTGACCATTAGGTCCAGTCGTGAC
This sequence comes from Podarcis muralis, assembly GCF_964188315.1. Lineage (NCBI taxonomy): Eukaryota > Metazoa > Chordata > Lepidosauria > Squamata > Lacertidae > Podarcis > Podarcis muralis. The sequence continues at coordinate 8,412,561 of NC_135660.1, read as the reverse complement.
CGACTCTGGGGTTGCGGCGCTCATCTCACTTTATTGGCCGAGGGAGCTTCCGGGTCATGTGGCCAGCATGACTAAGCCGCTTCTGGCGAACCAGAGCAGTGCATGGAAATGCTGTTTACCTTCCTGCCAGAGCAGTACCTATTTATCTACTTGCACTTTGATGTGCTTTCGAACTGCTAGGTGGGCAAGAGCAGGGACCGAGCAATGGGAGCTCACCCTGTTGCGGGGATTCGAACCGCCGACCTTCTGATTGGCAAGCCCTAGGCTCTGCGGTTTAACCCACAGCGCCACCCGTGTCCCTGTTCTTTAGGACATCCTTAGTTTCATTGGAGAAATGTTGGCGGGTATAGAGCAGTGGTTCCCAACTTATTTTTGGCCATGCCCCACCTAAGCATCTCAAAAATTCTGATCCCTCCCCACCCCCCCGTGACATATAATTCTTATTTTTCAATAAGTGAACTCCTATTCACATGGAGGAAGCCTTAAAGGCCATCCACTGTTAATAACTCGTTCTCAAATTGCCCCCTTTAAAAATCAAATTGCCCCCCTATGGGGCATGTGCCAAATGTTGGGAACCATGGGTATAGAGTTATGCGACCCCCCCCCCCAAGCCAAGGAGATAAGTAGCTATACAACCTTTAGAAGACATCTGAAGGAAACCCGGTATTAGGAAATTTTAAAATGTTTAATGTTTTATTGTGTTTTTATATAGGTTGGAAGTTGCCCAGGGTAGCTGGGGCAACCCAATCAAATGGGTGGGGAATGAATAATAAAATTGTTGTTGTTGTTGAATAGGACATCGCTATTTTCATCAGAGAAATGTTGGAAGGTATGTAACTCAGCAGGGGACAAATCTGGAATGCGGTCATATTCATGCCATGCATTTAAAGTGCTACAATAGCGCATTCAACAGTTGCAGCTTCCCTCAAAGAATTCTGGGAGCTGTAGTTTGTCAAGGGTGCTGAGGATTGTTAGGAGACCCCTATCTCCATCACAAAGCCACAATTTCCCAGAGTTCCCTGTGAAGAGCAATTCATTGTTGAGCAACTAAGGGAACTGTAGAGGGGAGGATGTCTCCTAACAGCTTTCAACACTCTTAACAGATCCAGAGCTCCCAACATTCTCTGGGGGAAGCTATGACTTGGGCCAATCACCATCTCTTTGCCTAACCTACCTCACAGGGTTGTTGTGAGGATGAAATGGGGAGGAGGAGAACCATGTGCTCCACCTTGAAATCCTTGGAAGATAAAGGGGGTATATAAATGAGTGTTCAAAGTGGCATCAAAGCACTTTAAACATATGGCATGAATGCCACCTTCGTTGTTGTTGTTAATTTCATTTTCATCCCACCCCCACCCCCAAGAAGATCAAAGTGGCATGCATAGGTCTCCCTCTCCTTGATCCTCACAACAACCCTGTGAGGTAGGTTAGGTAGAGAGGCAGTGACTGGCCCAAAACCACCAAGCTTCTTGGCTGAGTGGGGATTAGAACCCTGGTCTCCCAGGTCCTAGTCCAACACTCTAACCACTACACCACATTGGCTCTCATTGATTCTGGCTCCAGCTACTGTTGGGCTCCCTGTTTTCTGCCCCATCAGTCCTTACGGGCAACAGCTGCCATCACATTTGTCCTACACACACTCCATATGACAGCAGGTACTAAGACAATTGGGATGGTTGCCTCTGTACTCTGTCAGGGCAGAGTGATGTTCCTGTTGGGTCATCCCAACCCGCACAATAACTCCTAGGGCCATTTTGGAGACCAACATAGAAAATCCACATGGCATCCTTCCTGCAAGACAGTAAGAGACCCGTCCGCTCAGGTAATTCCACAAGCCTTATTGAAATGGAGCTGCTGAGAACATTGTTCCGCATTTTAAGAGCATCTGTGGTGATTACGTTTTTTATGCTGCATGCCGCAAGCTGTGCTTGCCATAAATTCCTGACAGAGGCTCGGAGCTGGCCATAACTATTATCAGAGCAGGTCAAATCACCCACCCACTTCTTCAAGCAAATGGATTTGTCCCCGTGCCATGCATAGCTAGTACATGGGGTCAATTGATGATGTATAACCATAGCGACTGAGCGCCAAAGTAGATATTACAAGGTCTGCCACCAAGAACAGCAACCCTATTCATCTTCCTGCTAATGTCCAATAAAAGAAGATGAGTTGAGCATTAAAAGCACAGCAACTTGGCTTATTAGGACCACAGAAAGCTGAGTTACGCTGAGTCAGAACTTTGGTCCATATAGCTTAGTATTGTCAACACTGACTGGCAGCTCCCATCTTATGTTTTCCTGATGAAGACTACTGATAAGCTACTCAAATGGGCAGACTTACAAGCGAAAGCAAGGAAGGGATCTGTAGGATAAGCAGCCTCATAAGCCTCATATAACCAACATGCTTAAGTGTAAATTAATGCATCAAGGGTTAATACCATACAGTAAGCTGTCCTGTCAGGCTTAGCTATGTCACTTCCCTTTGCCTTGGGAAGAAATAGGTAATCAAGCCTTTGCCCACCCCCCACCCCAGTCCTACCTGTGAATTCAGAGTGTGAAGAGATCTGAGCTGGCTGCTGTAGCTCAGCCGCTTCTCTCTCACCAGCCTCTCTCTTGTCTTCCTATACCAAGAAAGAGGCTGGTGAGAGCCATGCGGCTGAGCTGCAGCAATAGTATAGCAACCTTTTCCATTTTGTAACTAAGCTGTGTTTTGACTGCCTGTGCAACTTTTGTGACTGATGTATAGAAAAGCACATGAACCAGACCTTTGGAGAGTTTGTAAGTAAACCATTATTTAATTTACCCAAGGTGTGGTATTTTCCTATGCTGGGGAAAGAGGGAAACTTTGGAACATTTAAAGGGGAGAATTTTGAAACTCACTTGGAACAGCATATCTTAAAGTTTTTACAGCCCATGTTCCCATGCTTTACTTTGCAGCACTTTTAGCAATTTTAAATCTCTGCTGGGGCTGGATCTGGGCATCCAAGGAAATTCTCCTCCCCCTTCCACCAAATCAACAGAATCTAGATGGGTCAGAAAGCAACATTCACCATTGGTGTTGCCTTACAAGAAACTTGTATGTTCTTAGTGCCAAAGAAAGATGCAAATACAACTACTTCCTCCACTCCAAAAAAGGGAGGTTCTCTATTGCTTCTTTGTCCCATAATGCCTTTGTGTACTTTGATATCTGTTTTTGGTACATTACACAACACATAGTTACATTGGGGAGACCCAGGGCCTTGAAATGTTGGGAGAGCCATCAGCTGAGATCATTCTGAAGCACAAGATGGAGGTCCTGAGATTTTTGAGAAGCTGCTGGATTACATTATCCCTGACCATTAGGCATCCTGGCTGCTGGGGCTGCTGGGAGCTGGAGTACAATAGGAAATATTGCATACAAAGATGGGTATATTTTGAATAACCCCCCCCCCCTAAAATGCTGGTGAATTTTCTGAAGACACTTAAAGAATAATAATTTCTAACTAATGTGGAAACGGGGAGAAATGAATCTAAGATTAGAAAAATGAAAAATGGAATCTAGCAGTCCAAAGCTACAGAAATCCAGGGCTCTACAATTTTCCGAAGGAAACAAAAAACATCCTGTGTAGAATAAGGAACGCAGTCCTTACCAAATAAGGGATGTCCCTTAAAATAAGAGACATATGGTGACTCTACCTCTAGGGGACATCTCTGGGGGTGGGGTGGGAGGGGGAGGATTATTTCTATGTCTTTTCCAGCCCATCAGCCTTTCTTGTGGCTCTCTGTGCAAGCAGCTAAGCCTCCATGATTCACTGCTGAGAACCCCCTCAGTGAACTTCAAAACAAACTCCAAGCTAGCAAGGAGTAAGCGAGGAGAGGAGCCCAGGGTGAATTGCCTTCAGACACATGTCCTGAGATGGGAAGGGAGGGGGAAGGGGCCAATCTGGATTAACCACTATGCCATGTACTCTACGGAAGGGGCAAGAGAGCTTCAGGCTGGCAAGACGGGCTTTGTTTCTAACCTTGAGGTCAGCCCATCGGTCCCACATGCAAAATAGTGCCTTGGGTCAGGCAGAGAGTGAGGGTGGAGAAATTTGATTCAGCTTGCATTGGGGTACAAACCCACCTAATTCGTGCTTTCCAAAACAATACTTGAGCTGAAACACAACCATCCTAGGAAATTCGCTTTTCCCTGAATTTTGCCATGTGGTTCTCCAGCCAAGGAATGTGTAGAATAATGCATGTACTGGGATGAAGGGTGCGTAGACTGGCAGAAATAACATGCAATAATGTGTTGCAGGAGGAGGAAATTCCATTGCAAATGTGTGCAGATTAGGCAACATCATACACCTGCGAATTGTGCATTTTAGGAGAATTTTGCGTTTTCAGAAAGATCCCTCCCCTTCCCTGCGAACTGATGTGTGAATATGGGGAACTGAACTGAAGACTGGGAAATGAGACTGAAAGAAGCCAAAATTGTCAAAAGTGTTGTTTTTCAGAAGTCTAATTTCAGATGGGGGGAGGGTGTTTTCGTTGTTGCTGTTGTAGACATTTGAAGTCAGAAAGCCTTTACCAATCTATCGCAATTAGCAAGTAGGTCCTGAAAATGGAAGGTCCTCAAGGAGGAGCTCAGGATACTGTTGTAAACACTGCAGGAAATGGAATACAACAGGAGATGGAACATTCAGAACTGGACATGAACTAGTGGATATATAAAGGGGGGGGGATGGAACATTGGTCCAATGCGTGATCACAGTGGAGAGACTTTAAAACAGACATGGGCAAAAGAATGTAGTATTTTTCAATATGGAGTAATGGTGCTGAGAATTAATGGAGGTGAAGTTAAAAGAAAAAAATATGGTTAAAATTTATTGATAATTATAACAATTAGAAAAGCTACCTTGGACTTTTTGTAGGAAAAAGAAATGGATAATTCTGAGACACCGTGACTTAAAAAGAAATATTGTTTAACAGAAGACGAATGTTTGTATGGACTTAAGGTTTTTTAAAAAATAACATTTTCTTTATGTAACTGGGAGATGAAAAATCAGTTCTTTTGTATCTTTTGCCAATGTTTTTCCGCCCTTCTTTTTTCATTTTATTCTTCTTTCTCTCTTTCCTTTCTTTATTTCTATTCTCCCTCCCTTCCTTCTGTTTTTACTTATTCAGTTTGTATCTTCTTGTAATTTTACTGTATTACGGGAAAATCTTAATAAAAAATCTCAATAGTCAGGGCAATAGTACGTGATTCCCCTTTTGATATTGTTTGCACCCACAAACATTTTGGGGTGGACATACAGCCTCATTCCCAATCAGTGCATCTCTCCTAACTTCCTGCTGAAATCCTGCAGCCACAAATGTGGGTGTTTTCTGTTCTGTTTTCGTTGTGCTATAGTTCAAGAGTGCCCCTCTAGACATCAATGGTGCGATAGCATCACGGAAGTATTGCAGAACAACTAAACAAGCAGAATGATGTGTGGATGGCTCAGTATACATCCACAACAGATGCACTATTCTTGCACTGAACTGTGTACATATTATATACAGTGGTACCTCTGGTTACATACGCTTCAGGTTACAGACTCCGCTAACCCAGAAATAGTGCTTCAGGTTAAGAACTTTGCTTCAGGATGAGAACAGAAATCGGGCTCCGGCAGCGCAGCGGCAGCAGGAGGCCCCATTAGCTAAAGTGGTGCTCCAGGTTAAGAGCAGTTTCAGGTTAAGAACAGACCTCCGGAACGAATTAAGTACTTAAGCCGAGGTACCACTGTATTTAACACACAATGAAAGCACAGGACTTCTCCCCAAGAGTCCTGCAAACTGTAGTTTACACCTTACAGAGCTACAGTTCCCAGCACCCTTAACAAATGACAGCTCCCAGGATTCTTTGGAGAAAGCCATGTGTTGTAAATATGCTTTAAAGCAGGGGTCGACAAGGTTTACCAGCCATGGGCCGGATCACTCCCGCAGAGATCATCTGTGGGCCGGGCTGGCGCAGCACCAGAAATCACTTCTGCACATGCCCAGACACTGAAAATTGTGCCTGCGCAGAAGCGATTTCTGGCATCTGCATGTGCGCAGACGTGATTTCCGGCGCCACTCAGCAAGTCCCTGTGCTGCGCTGCGCTAAACCGGCGCAGCGCGGCACGGGGACTTGCTGAGCAGGCAGCTCAGTTTGGGGGCGGCTTGTGGGCCAGTAAAATGGTTGCCGGTCCCTGCTTTAAAGGCACAGTCAGTATGCAGCATTAATGACCTGTTGCAGAACACATTTGCAGAAAAATACTCACTTGGAGGGGTTAAACAAGTACACTGCAAATTTGCTAACAATGACAGTTCACATGACCACGTGGGGCTCACACATCGCTGTCAAAATAAAGCAATGAGTCCTGCAACACCAAGGTAATCCACATGTCTGTACCCTGACAAAATGATGCAAATTAAGCGCATTTTCCTGATTTCTCTTCTTTCCCCATCATAATTAATTTTGCTTCTGCTGGTCATGAGGAAGGGCAAGCAGCCCACGTTTATCCCAGGTTTGATTTAAGAGGTAAATTGGCCAGAAGACCCCACTATTTCTCTGCAAATCTGCTTATTCTATTTTATAATTTGATACTTTGTTCCTCTCTCTCCAGCCATAATGTGGGCTCTGAAAAAAAAGCATCCAGAGCTGGCTTTGGATTCTCAGACAGATATACAGATATTTGACAGCTGGCCAACTCAAGCAGCCAAATCCATTAGGCACTAGATTTCAGAAATGGCAATGGGTGCAAGGAGGGTGCCCAACTCTGCCTGTGACAGCTGACAGCTAAGAAAGGGAGGAGTCAAGGAGGGGCGGTGCTGGAGAAAGAGACCACAGAGGAGCAAAACACAGATACAAAGCAACAGGGCAGCATTTGTCAAGCTAGTGCCCTGGTGTTTGGGACTACAGCTGGCTGGGAGTTGTTATTTGGATTGCACCAAGCTGTCAGAAGCTGTGACAGAGAGTTCCACTGAGCAGAAGGAAATGGGGTTCAGCTACTTTGAATGACACAGCAGTCAAGCTATCAGTCTGGATGAAACCCAGCTTGCAAACCAAGAGTTTTGCATGGGTGAAAACAGACCCAATTAAGGACCTCCAGATTCCTAACCTTTTGAGCTGACCTCCCAAATCTATCTTGTTCAGACTGATATTCTCAGGTTGCATCCTGCTTACAACTTCCTCCTCAGTCTCTCACTTCTCTCTTGGACCTCAAGGTCACACTGGAACTACCCTCTGAAAGAACAAAAGAGCTAGGGTGGCTCACTCTCCTGTAGAGTATTGAGTTAGACTAGAACTATATACTTATGTATTTCCTACAACAAACAGCTTTATTATTTTATTACCTACAAGCATCTCTGTCTGTGTGTGATTGCAACTAGTAGCGTAGCAGCGGTTACTGGTGCCCAGGGCAGGTGCGTGTGCACCAGGCATGGCAGCAACAGCCCAGCCCTTGACGCTGACACTACCGGAATGACCCCACTCCCACTGGAGCAAAGTGGGGCTCTGCTGAGTCACCTGCCTGCCTGCCTGCACAGAGGGGAGCCCGGCTGGCCGCGGCAGCCCTTGACAACTGGAAAGGAGCACCAGGCCAGGCTGCGGTGGGATCGCCTGCATGGCAATGCCCAGTTCACACCCCCTCAAAAATTGTGTACCCAGTTCCACAGACCCCTGGCACCTCCCACACTATGCCCCTGATTGCAACAAGTAAAGTCTACTCTCTAAGACTCTCACATTTTAAATACTGCTCACTCTGCATACCAAAAGTGTTTTAGCAGGAACCGTATTTTTTGCTCCATAAGACGCACTTTTTTCCTCCAAAAAAGTAAGGGGAAATGTCTGTGCATCTTATGGAGTGAATGTGTGGTCGATCACTGGCTCCCCTTCCGGCTCCGGCCCCTTGCCCAGGCCTCCACTGTTGCATGTTCTGCAACGGAGGCTGTTTGTTTCCCCAGCAACATGTGACTGGCTGATTAGATTATCTGTCTGGAAACGGTAGAAACGGCTCCCTTTCCTTTCCTAAAGAAGCTGCAGAACTGTGAGTTGAACCCCATAAAAACAGGATTTTTTCCCTTTGCAAAGTGAGCCCAACAACTCTGAGCTGATTCTCAAAAAAAGGTGCTTTTCCCCTTTGCAAAAGAAGCTGCACAACTGTGAGCTGTTCCCCCCCCCCCCAAATGGGGCTTTCCCCCTTTCCTCCTCTAAAAACTAGGTGCGTCTTATGGAGCGAAATATACAGGAATCGCCCCTGTTATTCCATTGCACCGCCCCTAGGATCTGTCCCCACCATTTTTGCAAATTCTCCTGCAAACCACGCACAGAGCAAATCTTCATTTTGCAATATTGGGTTAGTAATAGGACATGATTGGAAAATCAGAGATCACTGCAGAAACGGAGCCAAACAGCTGAATGCTAATCCCCACTCCCTTGTGCACACCTCTGTGGTTTGTCTTTGTTTCCCCATTTGCAGCTACATCCCACCATTTCTGCAGCCAATCCATTACCCCGGGAGGCAAAGAACTCTGTCACTTCCTTGCTCCATTAAGTTTTGCTACGTTTCAGGGCTTGCCCTAAAGTCTCCGTGCTCCAGCTGAACACCGTCCAGGCAATATTGTTTAGCTATCTTCCCCTTCCCTCCATGCACCTTGCCATGAGTTCCAATCAATGCCATCAGGGCTGAACAGCAAGGAAGAAGAAGAAGAAGAAGAAGAAGAAGAAGAAGAAGAAGAAGAAGAAGAAGAAGAAGAAGAGGAGGAGGAGGTGGGGGTTTGGATTTGATATCCCGCTTTATCACTACCCTAAGGAATCTCAAAGCGGCTCACAATCTCCTTTCCCTTCCTCCCCCACAACAAACACTCTGTGAGGTGAGTGGGGCTGAGAGACTTCAGAGAAGTGTGACTAGCTAGCCAAGGTCACCCAGCAGCTGCAGGTGGAGGAGCGGGGAAGCAAACCCGGTTCACCAGATTACGAGTCTACCGCTCCTAACCACTACACCACACTGGTTATCACACTGGAATCACAAGCTGCCTCCCAATTTCAGTGTTTTTCCCTATCTACCCCCACCCCCCAAAAAAACATTGTGGGTGTCCATGCTTCCATGAAATTTACATCCAGGGAATATCTTGGGACTGTGGTGGATGGACAGCTCAAAGAAAAGTCAACTCAGCTTGTCACTGGCCATGACTATTTTCCATATGTGGAATTCTCGTCCACTGGAGGCTTGCCCAAACCTGAGCCCAAGCACCTTTTCAGTGTACTGCAGAACTTTTCTTGGAGTGTGTTGAGGTTCAGGCTTAGGTTGCCAGAGTGTGGGGGCACTCTTGATAGTCTGGGGTTTTATCCTGCTTGGCTGAAGTTCTTGTCCTTTTGGTAGCCACTCAGACGAATAGCCTGATTTCCATATCCCCCTTCTCAAAGAGGGAATGTCCCTGGACTACCAAAATGGTTACAAAAAGAGGGAGAATTGGGAGTTGCTGGGGAAAGAGCCTGGCAATGGAAGGGCCATAGAGCAGCCTTTCTCAATTTGTGAGTCCCCAGATGTTGTTGAACTACAACTCCCATCACCCCTAGCTAGAAAGGCCAGAGCTCAGGGATGATGGGAGTTGTAGTCCAACAACATCTGGGGACCCACAGGTTGAGAACCGCTGCCATAGAGGATCAACTTTGCATACAGGAAGCCCCGGGTTCAATCCTCAGCATCTCCAGACAGGGATGGACGCCAGTCTGAAATCCCAGAGAGACGCTACCAGTCAGTGCAGACCAGGGGGCCCAAGATGATGCCCTCCAGATACTATGGAAGGGCCCTGGTGCCACAACAGAGCATCTGCCTTGCATGCAAAAGGTCCCCAATGGGCATCTCCTGGTAGGGCTGGGAGAATCTCTTTCCCAAAACCCTGGAGAGCATCTTCCAGTCAGTGCAGACCAATAATCACCAATGAGACACCCTCCAAATAATAATAATAATAATAATAATAATAATAATAATAATAATAATTTAATTGTACCTTGCCCATCTGGCTGGGTTTCCCCAACCACTCTGGGCGGCTTCCAACAAAAATTAAAAATACATTAAAATGTCACATATTAAAAACTTCCCTGAACAGGGCTGCCGTCAGACGTCTTCTAAATGTCAGGTAGTTGTTTATCTCTTTGACATCTGATGGGAGGGTGTTCCACAGGGCGGGCGCCACTACTGAGAAGGCCCTCTGCCTGGTTCCCTGTAGCTTTGCTTCTCACAGTGAGGGAACGGCCAGAAGCTGGACCTCAGTGTCCGGGCAGAACGATGGAGGTGGAGACGCTCCTTCAGGTATACTGGGCCGAGACCATTTAGGGCTTTAAAGGTCAACACCAATACTTTGAATTGTGCTCGGAAACATACTGATTGGAGGAAGGACATGGCACAATGGGAGAGGGTGATTTGGTGGGGTTTTTGTTTGTGTTTTTGCATGCATGCAAAAATTCCCAGTTATCTGGAAGTGTCTCCACCCTGAAAACCCTGGAGATCTGCTAGCACTCAGTGTAGACAATGCTGAGCTCGCTGGCGCAGTGGCTCTGACTCAGTGGGAGGCAGCTTCTTGCGTTCCTCCACTGTTGTCAGCCGGTGACTTTCCCTTTCTTCTCTGCGTCTCCCCGGGAAGAGGAGCTGAGCGGCGCTGGGGCTGCAGCGGGGAGCCTGAGCGAGGGGGAGAGAGGCGGCCCAGGGCGTGTTCCGCATTAGCTTCTCTTCTGATTTTTCCACGAGGTGTCGGTAATTTAATCAAACCTTGCGGAGAGAAGGAATGCGATGCCTTTCATGCATAAATCCTTCCCCGGCTGCCAGCAGCTCCTCTCCGGCCTCAACCTCAGGCTCTGGAGACTGGCAAAACCCTCCCTGGGTGCACCTGTCCGTGGCTGAGGCCTTCTCCACGCCTGTCAGGAAGCCCGAGCTGAAGCCTGGAGAACAAGGAGATGCTAGTCTGTCTCTCTGTCTGTTTCTAGCCCCTTTCATTTTTCTTGGCGCTTAAACCACATTTAATGGAAAAAGTCTTCTTGTGGCTTTAATTAAAGTGATTCCAGAATGCATGGAATGTAGCTTCGCATTTCTGTTTGCTCCGAGACGTATTCAATGGAGCCCACTTAGATTCAAACTCATGGGAGATCTTTGGAGCTGAAACTGTGGAAGCCAAGCACCCTGGCCCCTCGGCTGACCTTTATAGCCCTAAACGGCCTCGGCCCTGTATACCTGAAGGGGCGTCTCCACTCCCATCGGTCAGCCCAGACACTGAGGTCCAGCGCCGAGGGCCTTCTGGCAGTTCCCTCACTGCGAGAAGTGAAGTTACAGGGAACCAGGCAGAGGGCCTTCTCAGTAGTGGCACCCGCCCTGTGGAACACCCTCCCATCAAATGTTGAGGAGATAAATAACTATACAACCTTTAGAAGACATCTGAGGGCAGTCACATGTAGGGAAGTTTTAAAAGTTTGATTTATTTATTTATTTATTTGTAAATGCTTGAAGCTTCCCAGAGTGGCTGCGGCAACCCAGTCTGATAGGCAGGGTACAACTGTTGTTGTTGTTTAGTTGTTTAGTCGTGTCCGACTCTTTGTGACCCCATGGACCAGAGCACGCCAAGCACTCCTGTCTTCCACTGCCTCCCGCAGTTTGGTCAAACTCATGTTGGTAGCTTCGAGAACACTATCCAACCATCTCGTCCTCTGTCGTCTCCTTCTCCTTGTGCCCTCCATCTTTCCCAACATCAGGGTCTTTTCCAGGAAGTCTTCTCTTCTCATGAGGTAGCCAAAGTCTTGGAGCCTCAGCTTCAGGATCTGTCCTTCCAGTGAGCACTCAGGGCTGATTTCCTTAAGAATGGATACGTTTGATCTTCTTGCAGTCCATGGGACTCTCAAGAGTTTCCTCCAGCACCAGAATTCAAAAGCTGGAGGATCACTGCCTTGCCGTGGCGATGAGACTTGAATAACTCAGAGAAGCTATGAACTATGCCAAGCAGGGTACAATTATTATTATTATTATTATTATTATTATTATTATTATTATTATTATTATTATTACCTTTAGGCAGATTGACTGGTTTCCTTAGGCACATAGTCTGAGTAGATCATAGTCCAAGGTAGAATTGTACTATACCATTGCCTGCTGAGTACATTCAAGAAGGAATTGAGGAACGTGTGCTCTGCATAGTCCCATCCCTTGGACCATGCTAGCTTTTGGGTCAGAGATCGGCTTTACCCCCCTGCTTTTCACCAAGGGCAAGAAGCTCCTGGAGACCCTCGTCCCCCCTCCCAATTTCCACTGCCAGCGACTTGCATCTGGATTCACTGACTTTTGAATTGGTATTTAGATCTCTTCAACAGGAGAAAGCGTGATGGGGGGAAAGGCAACGCAAGCGGATGCTACAATTCCTAAACTTTTCTTCTTCACTGTGCCTCTTAAATTGCTAAATACACAAAAAGGGAAAGCATTAGCGGGATGCTGATTTGCAGCGTAGGCCGATCGGTGCGTAGAGAGACCTGACTGCAAGAGACTCTGGAAGGTTGATTTGACGGCTGGTGAGGAGGGTGATCAGAGGCGAAGCAGGGGAGAAACTTTGTGCCTTTAATATTGTGGTCCTGCATATGTTTATTCAGAAATAAGCCCAGCTGTTTTCAATAAGCCTTCCTTCCAGGTGGATATGCATATGATTGCAGTCTCTGTCACTGTCGTTTGGAAATTTCAGGAGCCACATGTTCCCTTGGGTGGCACACATGGAACCCAGAGAAGGACCCACAAGACTATTCAAGGCACAGGATCCTCTGAGATTGCCTGTTGACCTTCTTTACATCGAACCAACTAATAGAGTGCTTCTTTGGCCCTGGCAACAGGAATTCCTATCCTGCTGTGAAACTTGTCTCATAATCATGAGGACTATCAACTTCAGTTTTTAAGAGGGGGAAAAATGATCTTGAGAGTTATCAAGGTTGTTGGGGTTTTTTTAAAAAAAAAAATTGCAGTGGGTTGTTCAGAATGAGTTTAGGTCAGAGAGGGTGAATAAAGACATATTACTCCTGTAATTTATGTCCTCCGCAAAGAACAAAGAGTAACAGCGTCACCTGTAACAGCGCCACCTTGTGGAATATAAACATGTCACGAGAACGCTCCTCCCTTGGTCTTAGAACTTAATCCGACTGGAGAATGGAGGTTGTAAAAAAACCCAATCACGTTTGCTCACTGTTGGCCCAGGCCGGAAATTTGCTGAGATCAAACATTTCAGAAGAACATTGCTATTTAACTTTCAGCCACATTATTCAAATATTAACTGAATCACAAATATTTATAGACTTCGTACTTGAAAGTGGTTTGAGAACCCAGCCAGTGCACTGCAGAGTAATTGCATGCTCCGACTCCGGAGTTTTCATTAAGTTCTGGCAAGCCACGTTTCGTGGACGGTGGTCAGAGGTGGTGAGGAGTCTTCCTAATGAGCTGAACTTTGATCTGGTCCTGCGAACCCCGGTCATCCAGAGTCCTTGGGGGCATCCCAAGTTGTGTAGCTGCACTGGGAGAAGGTTAATACACACACATACTGCAAAGACACACATGCACCACAACTAGAGCCCCTTCTGCCGTTGGTGAATGCAGGGAAAGGAAGGGGCTGAGGTTGGAGAAGTTGTGGTTGCAGGAGGGACAGAAGAACATAAGACGATCCCGCTGGATCAGGCCAGTGATCTATCTAGTCCAGCAGCCTGTTCTCACAGTGACCAACCAGATGTCATAGAATCATGGTGTCAGGTGCAGGAGCCAGGCCCTGTGACCAATAGGACTTTTCAGGACTGGGGCCTTCCTAAGTTTGTTCTGAAGAGGCAAGACAGGTGAGGCCAATTGGTAACTCACAGCACCTGGTGGCAAGAGCCGGGAAGGGATATAAGGTCAGCATTTCCCTTTGGCTCTATACCACAACCACACGTTTCCTGCCTTGCTGCGTTTGGCTTCTTGCTTCCTGATCCTTGAACCTCAGCTTCTTGACTCCTTGATCCTCAGACCCTTGACTTCTTGACTCCTTGCTTCTTGATCCTCGGACCTTTAACTTTGTGACTCCTTGTTTCCTGACCCTCGGACCCTTGGCTTCTTGACTCCCGGCTCTCTGACCCTAGGACTCTTGGCTCCTGACTCCTGGCTTCTGGACCTCCATTCCTGCTCCCACCCTGCCATCTTGCCCCTGCTCCTGACGTCCCCTGTCAGGACTTTGATAGTTGGAAGGGATCCAAGGGTCATGTGGTCCAACGCCCTGCTATGCAGGAATCTCAGCTAAAGCATCCATGGCAGATGGCCATCCAACCTCTGCTTAAAAACCTCCAAGGAAGGAGAGTCCACCAGTCATGGACTGGCTGGATGTAGTAGAGGAATGGTGGGAGGAACCAGCTGGGGAACCCCCAAGGGAAGAAGGCTCAGAGCCAGGGGGTGGTGGGACAACTCTGAGTGGTCAGATGGAGATGAGAGAGCAGACTGGGAGGAGGTGGTGCTGGAAGCTGAAGAGGTAACAGGGTTTAGTGAGCAGGGAAAGCATCTTTTCCTGTTTTCATCCGAATTATCTCAACTCCCTATGCAGCCCTCCAGCCAAACAATGTGAAGAAAACTACATGTGCTAGGGTAAAGTATCTATCAATGACAGCAATGTGCAATCGTGCATTAGCTTAAGAACAGCGGCTTGCAGAAAGAAGGGATGCTAGACAAAATGATATACAGCACGTAAATGAGCATGTGTGCACTAAAACATTGGCAATTTTCATGAGCGCTTAACAAAAATTCTGCAGACTGAAATGTGATGAACTGAACTTAAGAATGGAAAAATGAGAAACTGAGACGCACCAAAACAGACAGATCCGACCGTTCCCCGAAGAGAAGGAGGGCAAGCAAGCAGCCAGGATCCCATCCCCCGAAGGAACTTTCCATGCATTACCTTCGAAATGTGTAGATTCCTGAAATCTAGAAATTATGGGTTTGCTTTTCATGTGGATGCCATAAATCAGTGTATTTTTACACACGCTGAAACGATGCCAAGAGACAGTGCTAAAATGTCTAAATCCGGTACATGCAAGGAGAGTGTTAGCAGAGGCCAGATTTCTCCAGCAGACAATATGGTGGGACGTATATTTACTTGCAGGACAACTGTTTTTGGACTCCATCGAAAAGGGAGGAGGGGAATGGGGGGTGAATGAGGAGGTTTTAACGCAAACGAAACATCCGAGGAATTTCTGGGGAAGCGAAAAATGTTTTGACAAGGCTAGTGAAATGTATCAGGGACACACGGCACTCATGAACGCAGGCAGACACGAACAACGGGAGTCATTTGCATTTTCAAAAGGAGAGAAGCCATCGCTTTTTGCTCCCAGCATGCCTTGGTGCAGCATGAGATGGGGAGGGGAGGTGATAAGGAAAGGTCTCAGCATTTTGGACTTTTCCTAGAAACTTATAGAAATATGGCATGGAGAAGTAATAATAGTAATAATAATAATTTATTATTTATACCCCGCCCATCTGGCTGGGCTTCCCCAGCCACTCTGGGCGGCTTCCTATTAAAATACTGTAATACATCAAACATTAAAAGCTTCCCTAAACAGGGCTGCCTTCAGATGTCTTCTAAAAGTCTGGTAGTTGTTGTTCTCTTTGACATCTGGTGGGAGGGCGTTCCACAAGGAGGGCGCCACTACCGAGAAGGCCCTCTGCCTGGTTCCCTGTAGCTTTGCTTCTTGCAATGAGGGAACCGCCAGAAGGCCCTCGGTGCTGGACCTCAGTGACCGGGTAGAACGATGGGGGTGGAGACGCTCCTTCAGGTATACTGGACCGAGGCCGTTTAGGGCTTTCAAGGTCAGCACCAACACTTTGAATTGTGCCCTGGAAATGTACTGGGAGCCAATGTAGGTCTTTCAAGATTGGTGTTATGTGGTCTCGGCGGCCGCTCCCAGTCACCAGTCTAGCTGCCGCGTTCTGGATTAGAAGGTAGATAGAGGAAAGTTTTTTCTCCTCTCATAATACCAGAACCCGTGGATGTCCAACGAAGCTGAATGTTGGAAGATTCAGATAAAAGGAAGGACTTCTTCACACATAGATAACCTATGGAACTCATTTCTGCAGGAGACAGTGATGGACACCAGCCTAGATGGCTTTAAAAGAGGGTTAGACAAATCATGGAGGAGAGGGCTATTGATGGCTGCCAGTCATGATGGCTCAGCTCTGCTACCACAACTGGAGGCAGCAATTCTTCTGACTACCAGTTGCTGGAAACCACAGGAGGGGAGAATTCCTCTTGTGCTCAGATCCTGCTTCCAGGCTTCCCGCAGACATCTGGATGGCCACTGCAGGAGCAGGATGCTTCACTAGATGGGCCATTGGCCTGATCCTGAAGGCTCTTCTTATGTCCTTAACTCTTTTCACAAAGAGTGGCTTGACCAAGGCTGCAATCCTCTGCAAAACATACCTAGAATGTAGTGTACTACTTAGTGTAGTGGGACTTCCAAATTAACATATATTTGGTTGAGTTCCCAGCAGCTGAGGCTGGTCCATTAGGGAAATTTGGGGAGCTGTTCCACCAACCTCCACCTGCCCTCAGCCCATTCCCATACCCTCTGACATTCCCCAGATGAAAATAGGGTCATTCTATGCTACATCAGTATCACGGCTTGAGAATTTCCTGCTGTTCAAGAGCAAAAGTTGTTAGAGGAAACACACAAAGCATAAATCCTTGGATTTATGTATTGCATTTAGGGAAGCCTGCGGGAAAAAGAAAACCCCTAATCAATAAATGCAACTAAATAGCAGTGATACTGATGCAGAATCGAATGTCCCTATTTTCACCTGGAGAATGCTGGAGGGGTATATTCCCACCTGCCTGCCTTCTTACTGGCAACCAGTCCAGCGGGGTAGGACTCCAGTCCTCCTTAATCACAGTGATGCCCTTTTGCAGAGCTCAATGGGGAGGGGGATAAGCGCCCAAGAAGAAGTGTTTGCTTTAGATTGGCTCTGGCTCCCCCTACTGTTGGTCTCCCTGCCTTCTGCCCAGTGGGCACCTGCCCCTGCTGGTTGCAAGGATGCAACTTATCTCCTCCATTCCACTGGAGCTACAACTCCTTTTAAAAACTTTTTTTAAAAAAGCTTTTGCTTCCAGCGAAGCTGAGCACCCTGCAAAACACAGCGCTCTTCTTCTGGCATCTTAATTTGCCCCAAGGCATCTATATGCATATGTCAACATACACAACTGTGATGCCAATTTGGACCATGGCCCTGTGCGCCGAACCTTTTAAGTACCTAGTGAAATCCCTGGCAGGGAAGCAAGCGAAAAACTGAGGATAAACAGGCAGGACAAATGCACATTATAGGAACACAAAAACAGCCCTGCTTGCTCAAGCCTCAGAGGAATCATCTAGTTTAGCATCCTGTTATCACAGTGGCCAACCAGTTGCCCATGGGAAGGCTGCAAGCAGGTCCTGGGTGCAATAATTCTCTTCCACTTGCGATTCCCAGAAGCTGGTATACAGAGGAATTCTGCCTCTGACAGTGCTAGTAGAACATAGGCATTGCGGTGAGTAGCTGCTGATAGCTTTATCCTCCCCAAAGTTTCCAACAAATCCTTTTAAAGCTATCCAAGTTGGTGGCCACTGGGGTAGAATATTTTGTGGTTTCATGATGCACCAGGAGAAGAAGGGCTTCCTTTTGTCTGCCCTGAATCGCCCACCATTCTGAATCAACAGAAATCTAGTCTCCAGGTCAGGGGAAATCATGGTACCACTCTATTCTGCCTCGGACAGACCACACCAGGAATCCTGTGTCCAGTTCTGGGTGCCAGGATGAAAGAAGGATGTTGTCAAGCTGGAAGGTGTGCAGAGGAGGGCGACCAAGATGATCAAGGGTCTGGAAACCAAACCAGATGAGGAACGGTTGAAGGAGGTGGGTATGTTTAGCCTGGGAAAGAGGAGACTCAGATGAGTTTTCATAGCCATCTTCAAATAAGGGCTGTCACATGGAAGAGGGAACAAGCTGCTCTGGAGGATTGGACTTGAACCAATGGCTTCAAGTTATAGGAAAGGAAATTCCAACTCAACATCAGGAAGAACCTTCAGGAAGTTGTTTGACAGTAGAACAGTCTCCCTCAGGAGGTTATGAACTCTCCTTCCTTGGAGGTTTTTAAGCAGAGGTTGGTCATCTGTCATGGATGCTTTAGCTGAGAATCCTGCATTTGCAGGAGGTTGGAGATGACCCTTGTGGTCCCTTCCAACTCTACAATTTTAGAATTCTATGATTGGATGATGATTGGATGATTGGATGGCCCCAGGTTCTAGGATTATAAGAGAGGAAGAGAGAAGTCATAAGATCTTATGAAGAAGCTGCTGGATCAAGCCAATGGTCCATCTAGCCCCACATCACCGACTAGATGCCTACTAAAACCTTGAAGCAGGATTCACGCACAAGAGTCCTCTCTCCTCCTGCAGTTTCCAGCAATTGGTGTTCAGAAACAGAAGCCATTTGGACACCCTAAAACAGGATTCGAACTCGCACTTCTCCTGCAAGTTCCAGAACTTGCCTTTTCCCCATCTGCTGCTGCTTGCGATGTTGGCCGAGTCCAGGGGAAATGGAGGCAAAGTATGTGGCAGTGGAGACAGATTCCTGCCCGCCCCCCTTTCCCCGCTCTTTCAAGCCTTCCTACAAGGGCTGGTCTACCCGAGCAGGAAAATGTGCTGACAATGCGGTGGTTGCAGCTTCCTAAAGACGTTTGGATAAAATTACTGTGGGCATCATGTGCCGTTCCCCAAGCCAGAGGAGCTCGTCCCAGCCCCACTTTGGAAAACCCAAGCTCTCCTCGCTGCTCCAGTTGCAAGCAAGGCAGCCTCCTGACATGGTTGCAGGAAATCTCCTGGTCTGATTCCACTTCTGCAGGAATCCGGCCAACATCATTTAATCTGTTTTCATTCCTGTTTCATGAGAAGTGAATAATTAATGAGAAACAGAGAAAGTGGATGATCTTTTCTCTCTATATTTTTTTAAAGTGAGTGAGCAAGAGAGAGAGAGAGAGCCTAGCAATGAATTCAAGGGAGAGGAGAAAGTTTTTGTTTGACTAAGGGGGTCATCAGACACAGATTGGGGGCGGGCGGAGAGAGGAGCGTTGCCATAGCTGTGAAATCATAGCAAAAGTGGAGCTGTCGCTGGGGAAAAGCCGGCGCTCAATTAGCAAGCTGCCAAACCAAACCATCACTCTCCCGCTTTGCCTGCTGGAGACACAGAACAGGGTCAAGATTCTGCTATGGTTTAGAACCTCTCTTGTTTGGGCCCCGTAGGATTGAGTTTGGGACGGTTTAGGACTCTGCTATCTGGTCTAGTCTCATGGCTACATTAAGGTGATTCAGGGCCCCAGTGCAGATCCCAAAATAGGAACCCTCTTCTTGCCAAAGAAAAAGTGGTGTTTGAAATTAAGGAGCCAGAAAATACACCTCGAGACATCTCAAAGACTAAGCAAATTATCGTTACATAAGCTTTCTCATGCTACAAAGCAATACTCCGAGCAAGGGAAGGGTCACACCTCTCAGCAAAATGGTGTCCAGTTCTGGGTGCCAGAATTAAAGAAGGATGTTGACAAGCTGGAAGGTGTGCAGAAGAGGGCGACTGAAATGATCAAGGGTCTGGAAACCAAGCCTGATGAGGAATGGTTGAAGGAGCTGGGTATGTTTAGCCTGGAAAAGAGGAGACTGAGAGGAGTTTTGATAGCCATCTCCAAATATCTCAAGGGCTGTCACATGGAAGAGCTGTTTTCTCCAGCTCTAGAGAGTTGGACTTGAACCAATGGCTTCAAGTTATAGGTAAGGAAATTCTGACTCAACATCAGGAAGAACCTTCTGACAGTAATAGCGGTTCAACAGTGGAACGGTCCCCCTCTAGAGGTTGTGGCCTCTCCTTCCTTGGAGGTTTTTAAGCAGAGGTTGGGTGGCCATCTGTCATGGATGCTGTAGCTGACGTTCCTGCATTGCAGGGGGTTGGACTAGATGACCCCCGGGGTCCCATAGAATTGTTTTCTATGATTCTATGAAAACCCAAAGAGAAAACATTTTGGGAACCTTAATGAACAAAAAGGAAAGGCGCTGGTTATGTGCAGTTTCACATTTTAAACTCACTTCTCGTAGTTTTTGCTCACTTCTCAGCCTGACCTGCCTTGTGAAGATATAGAAGGTGACATAAAAGAAATGGAAAGCAGGACTTGGTGACTATATTGGAGGCATCAAATCTGGGTTCCTTTAACCAGAATAAAAGTCCATTCCATGTTTTTCTGGACACTACACCTCTTCAGACTAGTACATCTCCAAGGCTTTAACCAGTCTTGGTTTAGCCTGATTGCTGTATGTTTTACCAATGCATAAATCCTATTGGTGTTCAACTGCATGGGGGGCTGATTCTTAAGAGGAATTATCTTAGGCCTGTAGCCACTGAGGGCTGGGGGGGGGGGGGACTGTGGAAAGCAGAGTGATGTACTTTAATTTAATTTTAGCCATTTTAATTTTATAGGTAAAATAGTAAGGTGTTGGTATTTTTCCTAATTGCCCAGTTAAAATGCCTGCTCCCAGCTTTCACTGCTCTGCCCCAACAGCAAAACCACTGAGATAACTAGCAGGATTTTAAAATGTTACAGAATAATTCCAGATTTCTGTGGCTAAGGTCTGCCATCGACAGCATGAACATGACATTTTATTCTGGAACGAAAGGAGACAGGGTCCTTGTTTCTTCTACGCAATCCAGACCCGTTGCATACTTCTTGCCCCTGAAAAGGGCTTCTTGAGAAACTGCTTTCGTTCCAAAATTCATGCTTGTGGCAGGTTGAGTCTGTGCCCATTTGAAAGACAGACCTGCTCCCATCAATGTGATGTGTGTATTCACACCTGCAGGTGGAGGGGTGTGTGCTGAGATCACAATCACCACTTCCCTCCTTGGTCCCCACCCCACAGAATCAATCACAAAGCATGGCAATGCCCATCAATGGGGGGGGGCTCAAATATTTTATTGGGGGAGGCGATGAGACCTCAGCTCCTAGGAGTTGGCTCCTATGGGCAGGAGATCCTTTTCCAACCACCCGAGTCCATTCAAGTTAGCAGAAGATTGAACTTGCCATGAAATATCCTTGCTCTGCAAGTGGACTAAGAACCTAAGAAGAGAGTTGCTGGATCAGGCCCATGGCCCATCTAGTCCAGCATCCTGTTCTCACAGTGGCCAACCATTTGCCTTCAAGCAGCAC
This sequence comes from Podarcis muralis, assembly GCF_964188315.1. Taxonomy (NCBI): domain Eukaryota; kingdom Metazoa; phylum Chordata; class Lepidosauria; order Squamata; family Lacertidae; genus Podarcis; species Podarcis muralis. The sequence goes on along the minus strand of NC_135660.1, from coordinate 8,391,328 downwards.
ATGAGCAGAAGAGCACTCCCTGCTCTGCCCTGCGGTTCCCAGCAGCCATTGATGGCTAGCAGCCACTGATAGCCTTTTCTTCCATAAATTAGTTCCATCCTCTTTTAACACCAAGTTGGTGGCTCCTGTGGGAGCAAATCCCGCCATTTCAACTGCCAAAACTATGTTTTAACTTTCAGCTGTGGTTCCTGCTATATAGAGGGTTGGACTGGATGACCCTCAGGTCCCTTCCAGATCTACAATTCTATATAATAATAATATATTACTTATACCCCACCCATCTGGCCAGGCCTCCCCAGCCACTCTGGGCGGCTTCCAAAAGAATATGAAAAACACGATAAAACATCAAACATTAAATACTTCCCTCAACAGGGCTGCCTTCTGATGTCTTCTAAAAGTCAGGTAGTTGTTTATTTCCTTGACATCTGATGGGAGGGCATTGTAGTGGTTAAGAGTGGTAGACTCATAATCTGGTGAACTGGGTTCGCATCTCCGCTCCTCCACATGCAGCTGCTGGGTGACCTTGGGCTAGTCACACTTCTCTGAAGTCTCTCAGCCCCACTCACCTCACAGAGTGTTTGTTGTGGGGGAGGAAGGGAAAGGAGAATGTTAGCCGCTTTGAGACTCCTTCGGGTAGTGATAACGTGGGATATCAAATCCAAACTCCTCCTATTCTTCTTCTTCTACCGAGGGTGCCTGGTTTCCTCACTTCTTGGAGGGAGGGAACCACCAGAAGGCCCTCAGCGCTGGACCTCAGTGCCCGGGCTGAATGATGGGGGTGGAGACGCTCCTTCAGCTATCCTGGGCCGAGGCTGCCTGAAGAAGTACTGTACTTGATTTCATCTGTCCCAAATCTTCCAACATTCAGCCCCCTTGGAATGTCTGTGAGTTCTTGTGTTATGAGAGGACACTTCTGCTACGAAGAAGAAACCACTGCGAAAAAGCAAACCATGTCTAATGTCTTAGCTGAGCAAAAGCCAGCATCTTGGGCTGGACGTGGGAGGGAGAGGAGGGTCCTCTGAGCCTTAGCCTACCACCCAAGGAGGTAAAAAAGCACAGGCTGATCTGCTAATAGTAGCCCCCCATGGGATTCTCGGCCTCCCTCCCCTCCCTCGCACCACTTCCCTGCTTGCCCTTGATGGATGAACACCCAGCTTGTTAATTTCCCCCATTTTTTTATTATCACATCCCTGCACACCTGGAAGTGATGGAGCCAGATCTCTAGGAGGGAGGGAAAAGCTCATCAGCTGTGATGTCAGCTGTCACTCGACGCAGCTGCAAGCAGAGACCCCTGGGATGTGGGATGCAGCGAAGGGAAGGGGGCAGCCTCCATCCCCAGAGCAGAAGGGCCTCCCGCCGTCTCCATTGCGCACCGAGAGGAGGTTTATCTGCTCTCTTTGGCTCTGGGACCTGGCTCTGTCCTGAGTGATTTAAGAGGAGGAGGACAGAGGGGTCTATTGTTCAGGGAAACAGAGAAGGGATGGGAGGAAAGGAGGAGCTGCAAAGGATGGGACTTGTTTCAGATTCCCTGCCTGGGAATCCGGTCAGAAGGAATCCATAAAGCAGTGGGGAAATGAAGAGGGTGTACCTGGAGGCCCATCCTGGAGGGATGGTTTTTCTAATGGATGAGCCTGTGGCCAAGATCCAAAGGTGTTTTTGAAGCCTGCTGGGGGACTCATCTCGAAGAAGGAGGGAGGAACGTCTGCCTGGAGCTGCTGCTTTTTTGTCTACCACCAGCATCATGAGTAGGAAGAACTTTCTGGCAGTATGAGCTGCTCAACAGTCAAGAAGAAGGTGGTGGACTTCATTGGAGGCTTTCAAGCAGTTGTTGTGTGGCCACCTGCCAGGAATTTTTCAGCTGTGATTCTTGCATTGCGTTAAGTTGGACTGGTTGGGTTGTGGGGTCCCTTCCAACTGTACAATTCTGCAATTCTATTCTTCTATCATTATCATCATTATCTTCCTCTGAAAGCCTCAGCATTTATGGTCCTCCTGCAGGTACCTTACTGCCCTACGCCTGCAATCCCCAGTCTCCAGATTGAGAACCTTGAAGGGCCATATTCCTTCCTAGACATTCTTCAGCAGCACTTATTAACAGCAAAAAACAGCACATCCAATGTCCCTGGAATCCTTCTAGCAACAAGAGAAAGAGGGGCCAACAGGACCTGCTCAAGACATTTTCACACCTGAGGCAAACTACAAAATAGCACCTCCCTCCCTGCCTGGGACAAAGAGTGAGTGAAGATTTACATCAGGAACAAGGGAGGGAAATAAAAATCTGCTGCCCCTGTGGCTCTTGCCACCTAAGGCAGTTGCCTCACCTTGCCTCATAGGTGGGCCAGCCCCATGGGTCAATACTATTAGTCATCTCCTGCTAAAGATGGTTGGCACCAGAGATGGGAGGCTGTGACTTGCTAAGACCACCTAAGTGAGTTCATGGAGAATGTGAATCATGGAATTATGGCCTCCACCCACCCGAGCTCACAATCTTTTTAGGGCCTAGTCTAGACTAGATTAGGATCTCTGAATCCAGCTTCTCTGCTTTTTTTAACTAGTTATGCAGCACCTAGAGCATATATACAAGCACATAGACCAAGAAAATGTCTGTCATTACCAGGAATGGGAAGAGGAGAGGCTGTGTGTCACAGGACAAGATCTGTCCCATCACTATCTGGGCTCTGGGACAGACTGATTCCTTACCACCACCACTTTGCTCTCACATTTAGTAATGTAGTTATTTTGTCCCATAGGACACAGACAAAAACCCCAAGACCAAGTGTCACACCTTACCTTCCAGCCAGGGAAGAATTTTGCATGCAGTCCATGTCCCCTTTGAGGGGTTGGGGATTTTATCAGCATGATAAGCTCATAACTTTCACTTTGCCAGTATTTCTTATGAAGGAGAGCGTGGGAACTTCCTCCCCATGGAGTGGATAATGCCATTATATACTTTAGTCACTAGGTGGCACTGGACTTAATTGTTTTAATTATTGGGTGTTGCTTTTGGTGTATTACAATTGTTGTAAACTTTGATTTTTTAAGAAATGAAATATATAATATACAAAGGTAAAGGACCCCTGGACAGTTACGTCCATTCAAAGACTACTATGGGGTTGTGGCGTTCATCTCGCTTTCAGGCCAAGAGAGCTGGCATTTGTCCACAGACAGCTTTCTGGGTCGTGTGGCCAGCATGACTAAACCGCTTCTAACAACAACAACAACAACAATTTATTTGTTCCCCAGCCACTCTGGGCGGCTTCCAACAAAAATTAAAAATACATTAAAATGTCACACATTAAAACCTTCCCTGAACAGGGCTGCCTTCAGATGTCTTCTAAATGTCAGGTAGTTGTTTATCTCTTTGACATCTGACGGGAGGGCGTTCCACAGGGCGGGTGCCACTACCGAGAAGGCCCTCTGCCTGGTTACCTGTAGCTTTGCTTGTCACAGTGAGGGAACCGCCAGAAGGCCCTAGGAGCTGGATTTCAGTGTCCGGGCAGAATGATGGGGGTGGAGATGCTCCTTCAGGTATACTGGGCCGAGGCCATTTAGGGCTTTAAAGATCAACACCAACACTTTGAATTGTGCTCAGAAACGTACTTCTGGTGCAACGGGACACTGTGATGGAAGGCAGAATGCATGGAAACACCATTTACCTTCCTGCTGCAGCAGTACCTATTTATCTACTTGCACTAGCGTGTTCTTGAACTGCTAGGTTGGCAGGAACTGAGACAGAGCAATGGGAACCCACCCCATCGCAGGGATTCAAACCGCCGACCTTCTGATCAGCGAGTGCAAGAGGCTCAGTGGTTTAGACCACAGCTCCGCCCGCTTCCCTACACATAATACTTTTTGTAAACAAAATCAATATCTGAGTGGAGTCAGGCGTGCCCTGTGGTTGCTCTGTACTTGTTTCAGATATGAAATGAAGCTCTTCTCTAGGTGGTGTGTGCTTTTGGAAGCCTAATTGTAGCAGTGAGAGTATGGCAAGGAGTGGGGGAGATACCACAGACCAGAGAAAGAGACCCCCGTGAACCAGATATGGCCCAAAGGTCATCAGTTCCCTATCCCTTATCTAAGCCCTCCATTATACCCATCTCCACTTCCCAAATTTTGATCTGCTTTGTCTGTGCAGAGTGTGATTGATCCTGCTATCTTCTCTGTATCAACATGCATTGAAAACATGTAATGAGCTAATAAAGTTTTGAGACTTAAACGACCTAGCACGTCATTTAGAATTGCAGATAAAAGTCTGCTGGGTTTCATTCAGCATATTGCTTTCTGGGCCTTGGATTCCCTCCACTGTTGTTGGTTTGCCAGTGCTCTTGGAACAGTTGCCACGGAGCAGGATAGCCAAATGCAATGGAGGAGAAGTAGACTGTGCACAAAGTTCAATCGTCATCTATTATATGGTCACAGACCTGCTAGAGCAAAACATACAAAGAATGAAAATATCAGCATCAAAGCATAAAGGTAAAGGTAAAGGTACCCCTGCCCGTACAGGCCAGTCGTGTCCGACTCTCGGGTTGCGCGCCCATCTCGCTTAAGAGGCCGGGGGCCAGCGCTGTCTGGAGACACTTCCGGGTCACGTGGCCAGCGTGACAAAGCTGCTCTGGCGAGCCTGCACCAGCGCAGCACACGGAAACGCCGTTTACCTTCCCGCTATAAAGCGGTACATATTTATCTACTTGCACTTAAGAGGGCTTTCGAACTGCTAGGTGGGCAGGAGCTGGGACCGAACGACGGGAGCTCACCCCCGCCGCGGGGATTTGAACCGCTGACCATATGATTGGCAAGTCCTAGTCACTGAGGTTTTACCCACAGCGCCACCCGCGTCCCCGCATCAAAGCATACACTTGTCTAAAATGCACTATAATACAAAGGACAAAACATACACATATTTAGAATACTATATGTTACAAAATATAAAAACAGGAGTTCAAATTGCAATCAAAGGGAGAACATCCTCTTACAAAAACTTTGAGGAACTTGGCCGCTAAGTCTTTTATTCACTTATTTGCATCAGCCAAGAAAAATTGCACGTACCATTCCAGGGGGCAATGTAGTCTTTTACATAAGAAGAGCCTACTGGATCAGGCCCATGACCCATCTAGCACAGCGGGGATTCGAACCGCCAACCTTCTGATCGGGAGACCAGGGTTCAAATCCCCACTTCAGCTATGAAACTCACTTGGCGAGTCACAGTCACTCAGGAAGGATAGTATCTAATAAAGACAGTGGAACCTCGGTTGTCGAATGTAAGACTGTTTGACTTCCGAAACGTTTGACAAACCAAGGCGCAAAGGGCTGCCAGCAATTTCCATTGAGAAAATTGAGAAACATGCAGAGGAAGCCGTTTGACTTCTGAGGCCTGTTTGAAAACTGGAAGCAATTACTTCTGGGTTTTCAGCGTTCGGGTTCCGAAACGTTCGGCTTCCAAGAAGCTCGAAAACCGAGGTTCCACTGCAGACGCTCTCCTTGCATCTATTCACATCCCTGCATATTGTGGCTGGGAAACAGTTAAATTTGGCCCTAGAAAAAGAATGGCAGTACTGGGGATAGTCAAATTCAAGGTAAAATCTATGTGGTGGCGGTAGGGTGTGTGTGTGTGTGTCCCCTTCCCCCACTGCCTGAATTGATTTCAGTCAGGGCTAATTTTTTTTGTATTGCAGATTATGCGTTGCCTCGCATGGCATGTATAATATTCTGCTAATTGAACGTAGTAATAAGGGCAAAGATGGATAATGGCGTGCGCGGTATTGAGTTGCAACTGCACACTGCTCTGTAATCAAGACTAGCGTTCCTAAGAACCAGTATAATGTGTCTTAAGCGGTTTCTAATGTATTCTTGGAAATGCCAGCACAGGCTTCCCCTTCCTTCATTAGAATCCGTGTGTGAAAGATTCCCTGTCTTCAGATTTTGACCTTTCGAAAGCCTGAAGGGCAGAAGTAACATTATTGTTTTAAAACACAAGGCCGAGAGTTCCTTTACCATTCATTCGGAGAGTAAATCTATGCTGACAACCCTTTGGGGCTGCGATCAGGTCTCGGTTTTTTAGAAAGTGTCTGGAGCGCAAGTCTTGCCTAGAGGATCCTTAGTCCTAAGTGTGCGCAGACAGGTTCAGATTACTTAGTGGGAAGAGAAAAGCCACTCTGCACATGCCATGGGGCTGTTTTCCTTTCTGGCAGCCACAGATGCATCCCTGATCCTTAATTGTAAAGCAAGGAGCAGCTTGGGAAACACAGCCAGATTGGTGCAGTACAGTAGTACCTCAGGTTAAGTACTTAATTCATTCCGGAGGTCCGTTCTTAACCTGAAACTGTTCTTAACCTGAAGCACCACTTTAGCTAATGAGGCCTCCTGATGCTGCCGTGCCGCCGGAGCACAATTTCTGTTCTCATCCTGAAGCAAAGTTCTTAACCTGAAGCACTATTTCTGGGTTAGTGGAGTCTGTAACCTGAAGCGTATGTAACCTGAAGCATATGTAACCTGAGGTACCACTGTATAAATAATAAAATTATTCAATGGCACACTTAAGCATTCAGATCATGCTCAGAGACTCTGTGCTCAAATATTCACAAATGGAGCGCCAGTGCCGAAATTCAGGTTCTAGGCTGAATTCCTTGCACATATTAGCAGCTCTCCATGCAGGCAGACATGAGCTCTATGAGCACAGGCAGTGACTCCCACTGGTTATCCCACCTCCTTCTCACAGCCTCTGAGGCTGGGAGATTGGAATTGGGTGATACTGACCAGGTAGGGTTGCCCATTTTTCAACCAGGCCCTGTAACTGTGTTCTTAATGCGCAAACATTAGCAGCCGATAATTGCTCATCTCAAGTTAAGTGAAATGCTTAACTTGCTGATTGCAAATTCTGTGCCAGTTTTGAGATGCAAAGAAAGCTTTCGGGATCTCCAAAATGTTCCTTAAAACCCCTTTCCCCTGATGCTGACACATTGTTTGGCCCTGATCCTCACGGCATCCTAGAGCTGGCATAGGCAAACTCTGGCCCTCCAGATGTTTGGGACTACAATTCCCATCATCCCTAGCTAACAGGACCAGCGGTCAGGGATGATGGGAATTGTAGTCCCAAACATCTGGATGGCCGGAGTTTGCCTATGCCTGCCCTAGAGGCATTTTAATCATTCTTCTTTTTACAGACCATGTGGCATAGCCAATTAGGGACTTATGCAGCCAGGCTATCTGATACAGCCAAATGAGGATTGCGGAGTCAGCAAGATGACATCATAACCCCATATAAGCCAATCAGATTCTGCCATACAGTTTCTGACATCCTGAAGCCCGCTCAGAGTGAACAAGAACAGGAAGCACTGCCCACACTCTGAATGAGGAGGGAGCTGGCTGATGCTCCAGTTCATCTGTGTTGTGCTGTGGCTCAGTTTTAATGCAACAAGACAGGAAGTGTCACCTGGTTGCCATGACGACATGGGAACAGGCTTCTTCCTAACTGCCCCAGTACATTTTTCAAACCTATCTGTGATACCCTCTCCCTATTTCCAAGAACTGAGGATTCTGGGAAATGCAGTTTGTTAAGGGGGCTGGGGGTGTGGTTCTGGGAGGGAGAAACTACAGTTCCTGGGACTCTTTGGGGAAAGATAAGTGTTATAAGGTGGACTGGATGTGCTTTTAATATAATGGCGAGTCTCTCATGGACACCCTAAAACAAGGCCTGTTTTTCCTGGTCTGTTTACAGACTTACAAACAGCCACTGATTGACATGCTGACATGATAGCCATCTTCAAAGATCTGAAGGGGTAGAACAGCCTTTCTCAACCTGTGGGTCCCCAGATGTTGTTGGACTACAACTCCCATCACCCCTAGCTAGCAAGGCCAGAGCTCTGGGATGATGGGAGTTGTAGTCCAACAACATTTGGGGCCCCACAGGTTGAGAACCGCTGGGGTAGAAGATGGAGCAGGCTTGTTTTCTGCTGCTCCAGACGCTGGGACCTGAATCGATGGATTCAAACTGCAAGAAAGGAGATTCCGACTCAACACCAGGAAGAACTTTCTGAGGGGGAAAGCTGTTTGACTGTGAAACAGACTTCCTTGGAAGGTGGTGGACTCTCCTCCGTTGGAGGTTTTCAAACAGAATTTGGATGGGCGCCTATCGGGGGTCCTTTAGCTGTGATTCTTGCATTGCTGGGGCTGGAAAAGATGACCTTTGGGGGTATCTTCGAACTCTACAATTCTATGATTCTATGGCCTATCAACTACAAATACCTCAAAGGCCACCTTCAGCATAAGAATGACTCTCAGTGCCATTCCTTGCGGCGGTGAGTTCCATCTTGCAGACTCCCCTCCCACCACCCCATTAAAACAAACGTGCCTTGCTAGTGCTGCACCTCAAGTTGCCTTGTGGCCTGAAGCACAACTCCCCTTTGTTGTTCTCCCAACAAATTATACCCTCCCCTCCGCGCATATATATCCCTTCTGTCCCTCCCCATTGACTGGCTGTCCTGTTTCCGAAGCTGATTCCAATTCTTCCTTTTCCTGTCCCTCTTCCCAGTCTGTGTGGGTCCCTCCCTCCGTAGCATCCCTTTGTTCTCTCCAGAAGTTGCTGGTTCCTCTCCATTTATTATCTTGCAACAGAGACACACTCTCTCTCTCTGCTTCCCCCTCCCCGCGATCCATAATGAAGACGTTAAATAGAAACACACTAACACGAGGCCCCTGGTGCTCCCAGCCCCCTCCGCCACTGTTCCTTCTCCTCCTGGCTCAGCAAAACGCCGTTCTCCATTACCCTCTTTGATTCCAGGTCTTTAAGCCAATTTTCTACCTACTTGTCAGTGTGTATAATCTCCAACTAATTTTTCTCTTCTCTCTCCCCCCCCCCCCCGCTTCTTCCCCGGCCTTCATTTGCAGGGTTCTGAGAGAGAAGCAAGAAGCAAACTTCACAGCAAATCTGTCTGCACCAGAGTGACATCTCCTGTCAAGCTACTTCTGTCAAGATCCGCCTTTGATAACTCAGCCCCTGGCTGGCGCTTGCAGGGAAGCAGCATCCGCGGCTCCTTGCAGCTGTCTGACATTTATTTTCTGCTTCATGTAGGTCACCCCAGCTGGCCAATAAAGTCCAGAAACTCCCCACAACCACCACTCTGCAAAGAGCTCACGGAAAGGGTGGTCTACATTTTCCCCCCCTCCTAAATTTGCCCTGACTTTTTCCAAGAGCTTAGTTCTCTATGGTGGTGCTTTGCAGAATGTTTTCCTTTTTCTTTCATTTTAATGCAGAAAATAGTTCTTCCAGAGTAGGAAGAAAGGGGGGCGGACCTCGGAAAAGTCCTTATTTGTGCTAGAAAAAGCCATTGTTTCAGTGACACTTCCCCCCTCTTATTTCTTCTTCTCCTGCTTGGTTTAGTCACACGAGCAATCCCAACCAATCAGGGATCACATAGTGTCTGGATTGTGACACTTGGCCACATTACTGATTGAATTTGGCTATGTAGCGACATGCAGACAAAGCCAATGAGAACGAAGGCAATGCTTCTTGGATGAGTCACATGGGTGAACTGAGCCAATCGGGGATCATGTAATGTGCAGGATGAGGTCATCACGAGGAGACTACTTTGCCCAAGTGTTGAATTCAATCTGTGGCATCTCACCAATTTTCAAGAGATTTGCTTATGGATGACGAGAGCCCCTCCAACGCAGCCACCTCAACACCCACTGGTCCAAAGGCAGAACTACATGTTACACCGGTAAAGAAACTGCAACTGACACCTGTTTTTGTGGATGGTGGAACAGGGAAGGGGGTAATTTTCAGAGGAAAATATGCAGGCAGGAGGAGGGTGCTTAGCCCTTCCTATGCCTATCAATTCCTCCCTGCAAATTCCACCTCCCATATATTCCTTCCTGCAGCCAGGATTATTCCAGCTTGACTGGTGGAATATCTGTAAAGAAAGAGAATTGACCAGTGGTGCATCTGTAGAGGAGAACCACCCAGTGTGGAAGGGGCTAAACACCCCTCCTTTCCCTCTTCACTATTCTCAGAACCCTCCCAGTGTCTGCTTTGCAATGTGCAACTCTGCCCCCAAAGAAAACCAATTTTGCAGAAGCGGAGCATCGTGAAACTCTAGCCACAACCACACCACATGTTGAAAGCACTCATGCACCACTTTAAGAGTCACGGCTTCCCCCAAAAGAGTCCTGGAGATTGTAGCTTGCAAAAGGGGCCACGGCTTGTTAGGAGACACTTATCTGACCACAAATCCAAGGATTCTTTGCGGCGGAAGCCATGACTGTGCAAGTGGCACACGAGCGCTTTGAACGTGTGGATGTGGTGTCCCTTCCTTGTCATTTCAAAAGGGAGAGTGGCAACGGGCTCCCCAACCATCTGGCCTTCATATTCCTGAAACCCAGAACTTGCTCTCTTCTGTTCCATTAGCAGAAGCCATCAAATGTTGTTTGCGGTCCTCCTCCTTTTCAGCCTCACACTGGGAACATTTCCCTTGGGGTGAGAGTCCCACATAAACTGAGCCTTTGAGATAAAACAAAGGGTGGGGGAACAAGGGGAAACGAAAACCCTGTGCTTCTGCATAGAACATTTCAATGAGCATGAAGGTCACCCTCCTCCTTCGACAATCCCTCTCCACCCCCTGCCACCCCAGGTCACATCTCAGCCACCTTAAAGGAACAGGCCACTTGTTGAAGGATGTTAGAGAGGGTGTGAACAGCTGGCATGGACAATGGCTAGAGTCATACCTCCCAAGTTTATCCTTGTTTATCAGGGATGTCCCAATTTGAACCTAGTTTATTTTCCCCCCAGCAGATGTGCCAGAGCAACCTTTGCCAACCTGATGCCCATTATGGAAGTTGTCTTCTAAAACATCTGGGAGGCACCAGGTTGGTGCAAGCTGTGCCAAGGGGATGGAGAGATGACTCCAGTCCTTGCCACTTCCAATGCGTGTCCATCCATAAGTCCCCGCTGTCCAGTTTCCACGTTAATTTGCATTTATAAAATAACACGTTTTCCTCCAAAAATTCACTTTTCGAAATTCATTTTTGTTTGTTTTTAGTTGAGAGCTGTGTGACAACATTTGGAGAAATGCAAAATCTGATTGAAAGCTGCCTTCCAATCCACACATTAATTATGGAGGGGGAAAACAAGACAGCTCATGTTGGAATTTCTGAAGATGGGATTTCTCGAACTCATCCCCCTGTACCACCAGGATATGTGGTTGACATGGATACTCCTGAGCCTTGCAAAATATCTGATGGGCGCATCTGTCTGGGTGATCTTTTGCTTTCCTCTACTTATGACAGGCTTGGATTTTGGGTGTTAAGATGACCAGATGCAGAGAAGGACGGGGTTCTTACGGCACCTTTCAATTGTTGTGTAGGAGAGGAAATGTCTCCTGATGCAATATTCACCATAGTATATTCAAGGCAACAATACACAATAGGCCACAAAGTAATGCAAACCATAACTCCTTTTCCCACCCCTGCAAAGCAAATTGCATGGCAGGTTTCCAAGGGGCGACCTGGAGACCTGCCCTGCACCTTTAAATCACGAGTGACGTCTGCAAAATTCTCTGCATCTGAATTTCTTTCTAGATTTTGTTGATCCCAATTACTCATTCTTGCAAGCAGAGCAGCTCTCATATATCAGCAAGCCGGCATTCTTTTCTTCTTTTTAATTTCTGAATTTTGCTCCGGCGGCTGCGATTCATGTCTTCCTTTTGTTTTGTTTTCACTTACACATTACTGGTGTGCACCAGCGCATATGTGCATTGATTAAATCGCAGCGCAAAAAGGAATCATGATGGAATCACGCAAGAGCATCAAGATTACTTTTCTCTCTCTTTTTTTGGCACGGCATTAATCAATATGCGTATACACTGCCGTCATGGTATGTTAACATGGGGGCCTGGGGGCCTGAAAGGTGGCATGGAAAGAAATCCATAACATAATACACAAAGCCATAGCTGGGGGGGGGGGGCAGGACTAGCTGGCGTTTCTGCCCTGGATGAAGACTACAGAGGGGCACCATTGAGGCTCCCAGCCTGTGTGTGTACACAGATGCAGTGGCGTAGCGTGGGGGGTGCCAGGGGTGCCAGCCGCACCGGGCGCAACATCTGGGGGGGGCGAGTCCAGAGGGCCCAGCCCCGTCGTGCCCTCGGCCCGCCCCTATTGTCAGAGCGGCTGGCCAGCCTCCGCCTGCTCCTACCTTGCCCACCCGAGGACTGCGGCAGCGCCCGCCCCCGTGGCCACCTACCCCCGCCTTGTCCATTGGCTTGCCTCCCTCGGCCCCGCCTCTCTCCGATGGCCGCGGGGGTGTCCTGCTCGGCGCCATCGCCTTTTTTCAGGAGGTAGGGAGGCTGGACGGGGAGGTGGGGTCGGAAGTGGGCAGAGAAGGAGGGGAGCTCGTAGCCAAAAGGGCTGCGCCGGCCGGCAAAGGGCCAGGGAATGTTTGGAGAGGAGAAACGCACCGTCATGATTTCCCGGTGGAAGCGGCAGGATTAGGGATGGCAAAGCGTAATTACGTACGAATTTCGCTGGGTGAGAGCTTCGGGGATCGATCGGCGGAAATGGGAATCAATTGGAATATGAGAAAGAGAGAGAGAGAGGGACCATCATTCATAGGCATAGATTTGTAGGGTTAGGGGGCGCAAATCCACGGGTTAGGGGGCGCAAATTACTTGCCTTGCCCCGGGTGCTGACAACCCACGCTACGCCGCTGCACAGATGCACATGGGGAGGTGCCAAACTGGGTCTTTGACCTGGGTGAAATACAGTGGTACCTCAGGATGCGAACGGGATCCGTTCCAGAGCCCCGTTCGCATCCTGAGTGGAACGTAAGACGCAACGGTGCGCCTGCGCATGCGCGGGTCGCGTTTTGCTGCTTCCCCGCATGCGCTTGACCTCATTTTGAGCGTCTGCACATGCGCGAGCGGCGAAACCCGGAAGTAACACACTCCGTTACTTCCAGGTTGCCGGGGAGCACATGCCGAAAGCGCTCAACCTGAAGCACATTCAACTCGAGGTATGACTGTAAAGCCTAGTTTCGCACCTGTAACGCAATGAAATGGGAGGAATCGGCTCATTCCTTTAAATTACTCAGTGTAGTGAAAGGCAAGGCATCCCTGCCTCTTCTCGCCCCTCTCTTCCCAATCAGCTGCCTCGCTGTGCAGAATGCAGCCTCAGCTTCAACAAAACATGTCTCTCCCATATTGGTCATTCCCGCCACCGCAAGCACTGTAACCTTCCAACAGTTTGACTTCGCCCCATGGGCATAGCCAGGATTTATATTACCGGGGGGGGGGGGTGTGCAGGAAACCCACCTGTCAACATCCTCTGTCTAGCAGATTTGGAATGAAAAGTCTCTGCGACAGTTGTTTTAAATTACTTTCTTTTGACCCCAAGTCCTCAGAAAAACCTGTCAAAATCTTTCTACAATTTCTACTTTTAGTTAAGTATTTTTCTTTATTTACTTGATTCAAGAAGGGCAGCTGCCTGCTCCCTGACTTCACCCATGTCCCAGAGGCTGCTCCCACTGGCCAGTCTGGCAGCCACATTCTGGACCTTTGATGGGCTAAATGATCTGGATCTTGTGGGTCTCAGGAAGCCCCTTTCCCCTTTCCTTACCTCTCCCTGAGATCTCATAAATGCTCTTTGTGCTTTCCATCCCCCTTTATTTTTACAGAATGGACACCCTTGTCCCTCAGCCGTGCCCTGACAGTGCAGTGCTTTTGACATCTGCTGTGTTCCTTCCTCCTCTGTGCATTGCCACTGTCAGGTAAAGACATTTTTACTTTTGAAAAGCCTTCGCTTACGATAGGCAAAGGCCATCACTCAGAAGTTCCTCAGAGTTCGTTTTTCCTCTCCTTGGGGGCTGCTGGAGTGTGCCGTTTCCATTTACCGTCTTTAAGACTGCTGATATATTCACTGCTTTGATCACTGCATTCGTAGATGACTGAATAGAGTTGGGGGGGGGAGCAAACAAATGAGTAACCAAATAAACGATTTCAATTATTCGTATCCCATGTTTCCATCGGGCTGATGTCCAAGGCAGCTTATGTAACAATTAAAAATCAATGCAGAAAAGCCTGAAACACATCATATCAATAAACCAATTTAGAAACTCATCAGCGTAACAACAGGTGGTTTAAAAAAATCCACAGCCAGCAAAAAGCTTTGGTAAGTTATTCTTTTCGTCTGCCCTGATCCTTCCAACATTATGCTTCATGTGGTAGTGGGGAAGTTCTATTATGATCAGAGGGAGAAAAAAAAGAGTCTCCCTATCCATTTCTCAACACCATAATTTTCTATACTTCTTAGCATGTCCCCCAACCCCTTCCCCAAACTCTTCTTTTTTTACCAAACTAAAAAGCCCTCAACAGTCTAACTTCCAACCCCTTGCTCATTGTGGTTGTCCTTTTCTACAACCTGAAGATTCCTCTTGTGCTTTAACTCACCCATAGCGATCCATGCTCTGGTAACTTCCATATTAGACTGCTGCAATGCACTCTACATGGGGTTGCAGCTAGACTTGTGACTAGGAGTGGCTGCCAAGACCACATAACACTGGTACTGAAAGACCTGCATTGGCTCCCAGTACATTTCTGAGCACAATTCAAAGTGTTGGTGCTGACCTTGAAAGCCCTAAATGGCATCAGCCCAGTATACCTGAAGGAGCGTCTCCACTCCCATCATTCACTGAGGTCCAGCGCTGACAGCCTTCTGGTGGTTCCCTCACTGTGAGAAGCAAAGTTACAGGGAACCAGGCAGAAGGCATTCTCGCTAGTGTTGCCCGCCCTGTGGAATGCCCTCCCATCAGATGTCAAGGAAATAAACAACTATCTGACTTTTAGAAAACATCTGAAGGCAGCCCTGCTTAGGGAAGTTTTTAATGTTTGATATTTTATTGTATTTTTAAATTTTTGTTGGAAGCCGCCCAGAGTAGCTGGGGAAACCCAGATAGATGGGTGGGGTATAAATTATTATTATTATTATTATTATTATTATTATTATTAATAATAATTTATTATTATTATTATTAGGAAACATCAACAGGTTCAAAATAAGGCAACCAGATTATTGGCTGGGGTTGCCTTGAGAACTCAGATAAACCCCTGTTCTAAAAAATCTGGATTTGCTGCCATTTCAATTAAATTTGCTCACACTGGAGTTTAAAGCCCAAAAAATAACTTAGGTCCCAAATATCCTAAAGATTACCTCCTTCCCTAAAGACCCTCCAAGGTTTTAGGATCAGCTTAGGGGACCCTCTTGGTAGTTCCACCTCCCTAACATATTCAGGTAGCCCAAGAGAGGGCAATTTCTGTGGCAGCCCCTAAGTTGCAGAACTCCCTCCCAACAGAGGTGTGCTTGGCAACTTCACCATGCAGCTTTCAACAAATGCTGAAGATGCACCTCTTTACCTGACCTTTGACACCTAAAAAGTGTGTTTTCAAGGCCCGCCACATTCTTGTGACTGTCATCTGTTTTATCTGTTTTAAATCCTGGATCTTAAATTGTTGCAACCCACGCTGAGACCTTCTGGTGATGATGAGGATGGTAAATTGTGATGCTGCTGTTGGCATCCATCTGTCTCGAGAGACAATGGAGTTTGCCTCCAGGGGGGAAAGTGACCTTCCCATGGCGCAAGCCTGGGCAGTGTGTATGAGGGTCCTGGGCTGCCCAGACAACAAGATCTTCTCGGTCTCGCTGATGTGATTCAAAGGAAGGCAGGGCAATATATTTGGCACCATCTTGGCTGCAGGAATTGCTAGGTGGAGATGTACAAGGCACCGTCCAACCACCTTAGGGACTCCACTCCAGATCTGAAAACTCTGGACCTAGACCTCCACTGCCTTGTGGGACATCTCTGGAGAATTATGATGAATAAGATGGTTTTACTGTACCTGGGGAGGCAGGGCATGGTGGCTTCTCACACCTGCTGCCCCCTCCCCATCCTTTTGTCTATTCCTTCACAGCACACCTGTTCATGACCACAGATTGGGGAGAGGGATGGATGGAAAGACTGGAGGCAGGAAAAGGCAGGAGAGAACCTACTGCTGCCTCATCTGGTTAAAGCGGCGGTGAATCTAAGGTACAGGGGGAATCTCTCAATCGCATCCTAGCCGGTTTACTTATCTCAACGGCTCTTTGATGTGAGGTTAACAGAGAAGGGGACAAAAGGCCCCATTTGCAATTAGATGGAATCTCTGCACTGGAGCGCTTCAATTAGAATGCAGCTTTGGTTTACAAACACACATGAACACACACCTGTCTCCAGTCTAGCTGTAAAGAGAAATGAACCCCTTTTGGACCGAGGAAACAATGAAGTGGGAGAACGACTGATCTCAAAAGCAGCGTTAAGTCTATTTTATGTTTTGCTGCCTCTTTTATGGGCAGAGGCTCCCGGTTATGCAGCAATGAAAGGTACAGTTCGCGGGATGCTTTGCAGGGAACCTTGACAGTTAAAAGTGGTGTGGAAGTGTTTTAAATGAATAGTGTGGGTAAGCCCTATGACACGCTGCAGGGCTTGGGTGGCAGATGTAGCGGGGACACAGGCAAGGTACCTTGTTGTAGAAACTGTTCCCTGGAAGCAGAATGCTTGAAAACCACTGAGCTTCTCTGTGTGTGTGTGTGTGTGTGTGTGTGTGTGAGAGAGAGAGAGAGAGAGAGAGAGAGAGAGAGAGAGATTTCCCCAGGATGAACATAATCTTACGCCTTCTTCCTCATCTTCTTCTTTTAAGTCCAATGAGAGAGAGAGACGTAAAGGTCCACTGGGCTGTCTGCAGTCCATTCCCTCTGACTGCAAAACCCTCTCCTCTAACCATCTTTAGAAACTGGTGCCCGAGTTTGATTTTAATTTTCCTCTTCCCTCCAAGTCCCTTTTCCTTTGTGTGTTGGTTCCCTTGTGTGTTTCAGGGGGGTTTTTTATAGATTGTAAACCGACGGATAGGGACTGTCTTGTTTTGGCTGCATGTACGCGGGTGGCGCTGTGGGTTAAACCACAGAGCCTAGGGCTTGCTGATCAGAAGGTTGGCAGTTTGAATCCCCGTGACAGGGTGAGCTCCCGTTGCTCGGTCCCTGCTCCTGCCAACCTAGCAGTTCGAAAGCACATCAAAGTGCAAGTAGATAAAAAGGTAGCGCTCCAGAGGGAAGGTAAACGGTGTTTCCATGCTCTGCTCTGGTTTGCCAGAAGCGGTTTAGTCATGCTGGCCACTTGACCTGGAAGCTGTACGCCAGCTCCCTCAGCCAATAAAGCGAGATGAGCGCCGCAACCCCAGAGTCGTCCGCGACTGGACCTAATGGTCAGGGGTCCCTTTACCTTTAAGCTGTTCTGAGAGCCTTTTGGGCTGAAGAGCCAGGTACAAATGTGCCAAATAAATAAATAAACAATCCTAATGGCAGCTGCACAGTTGTGAAGAAATGGCACTCTGCTCATAGAATCATGAAATCATAGAACTGTAGAGTTGGAAGGGAACCCTGAGGGTCATCTAGTCCGATCCCCTGCAATGCAGGAATTTCAACTATAGCATTCAGAGCAGGTGGCCACCCTCTGTTTAAAGACCTTCAAGGAATGAGAGTCAACCAGCACCCGAGGGAGACTGCTCCACTGTCGAAAGAAAGCCTTTTTTAAAAAACCCAAAAACACTTTTGTTCCATGATGAAGAACCAGTCTGTTCCGGCTTGCTAAAGGCCCAGCTTTCCAGCAGCCATCAGATTTTTAATATATATATTTAAGCCTCCCTCCTGGGAATGTTTGGGAAGAAAAGAAGATCCCCAAGAGGCGCCCGCCTGCGCTCCAGGCCCTGCGCGCTGCTTGGAGAAGCGCCTTGCCTCTCCTCTCCGGCTGCGCGCCTCTCGGGGCGAAAAGCGCCGGCGTCACCCGAGCCTCTCTCCGCGGTGGCGAGCGGGAGTCTGGGCCCGGGGCAGGATCCCACCTCCAGCCCCCGAGTTCACATCTGGTCCTGCTGAAACCCAAGCCGAGCCTGGGAAGCGCCGCTGCTTTGCGCGTGGCTCAAAAGAGCCATTTCACCCCCTTCCTCCTCCTCGCTCGGTCCCAAACAAGCTGGGGGGCTGGAGAGCCTCCTGTCGTCGGCCCCTTCCTCTCCTTCCTTCCTTCCCTGCCCGCCCTTGGCCCCGGGGGCAACGAGTGCCTTCCTGCTGCCCGCTCGCCCGGGCTCCCCCGAGCCTCCCTCTTTCCTTGCAGTCTGGCACCTGATTCCGCTCCAGAGGGTCCGTAGCTCCTGTTGTCTTTTGGGTAGGGAGGGAGAGGGCAGGATCTGGTAACAAAGAGGACACCGCGCTTTGTGTGCGTTTCTAGCGCAGCTGGCGCCAGTTTTGCCCAACCTGGCGCCCTCCAGCTCTTTTGGGGGGACTAGAGCGAGATGAGCCCGCAACCCCAGAGTCGCCCGCGACTGGACCTAACTGTCAGGGGTCCCTTTACCTTTACAGCTGGGGCTGATGGGAGTTGCAGTTCCCCAAAAAACTATGCCCTCCAACATTTATCCAATGAAAATAGGGACGTCCTATTTCATAATAGTAATTTTATTATTTATATCCCACCCATCTGACTCGGTTGCCCAAGCCACTCTGGGCAACTTCCAACATACAGTGGTACCTCGGGTTACATACACTTCAGGTTACAGACTCCACTAACCCAGAAATAGTACCTTGGGTTAAGAACTTTGCTTCAGGATGAGAATAGAAATCGTGCTCCAGCAGCGTGGCAGCAGCAGGAGGCCCCATTAGCTGAAGTAGTGCTTCAGGTTAAGAACAGACCTCCAGAACGAATTAAGTACTTAACCCGAGGTACCACTGTATATAAAAACATAATAAAACATTAAACATTTTAAAACTCCCCTATACAGGGCTGCCTCCAGATGTCTTCTAAGGTTGTATAGTTATCTCCTTGGCTTGGGGGGGGGGGGGAGGGTTGCATAACTCCATAGCCACCCACATTTCTCTGATGAAAATAGGGACGTCCTAAGGGAAAGCAGTACATCCTAGGAAATCAGAAACTGGGACGGGGTCTGTAAATCCGGGATTGTCCCCAGGGAAATTTGGAGGGTCTGCCCCAAACAACCGGAGGGTGCCAAGATGAGGAAGCCCTCTCTAGTTCCACACCACAGACTGACAATGAAAGTCATGGGGCAAAGGCCAGAGGATCTTAAAATCATAGAACTGTAGAGTTGGTAGGGACCCCGAGGGTCATCTAGTCCAACCCCCAAATGAACAAATTCCTGTTCCCCAAAAATAAATCAGAGATGCATTTTAAATAAAAGCACACATTCTGCTCATGTCAAAACACCAGGCAGGCCCCACAAATAACCCAGAGGTGCATTTTAAATAAAAGGACACATTCTACTCATGTAAAAACACGCTGATTCCCGGACCATCTGCGGGCCGGATTGAGAAGGCGATTGGGCCGTATCCAGCCCCCGGGCCTTAGTTTGCCTAGCCCTGGACTAGATCCTCACGGTTCCTTCCAACTCTATGATCTCCAAAGAGCTCTGTCTTTTGATGGGATGAAAGAAGCACCCCCCCGGTGATTAAGCTGCCTGAATTCACCAAAGTCAGCTGATTAAAGAAATCTGAGTTGATTAATTGTGCGAGCTTAAATTAATCAATTAAATCTGCATCAAAATGAGTATGAATAAAACAACAGCTTTGAAGAACACGTCCATTGTTTCAGCAGATCGCAATCTTAAGAAGAACGGAGAAGATATCCCTCTTCTAGGACTGTGGTTGTCAGCTGAAGCTTCTGTATTAAAACATAATTAACTTTTAATATGTGTGCGTATATATAAATAAATAAAATATGCATTCCAATTAAGTACAGGGCACACCTTTTTTTTAAGTCAAGCCAAAGTTTGTTTGTTTCTAATCTGTTTCTCTTTATGACTATACTCGCAACTTATGAACGGATTGCTTATAGACGTAGACTTTGCATGGACAAGTATACAAAATATGCAAAATACAGTAGGTTATATATTTATGTGTATGTAACTGGATAATACTCCTGCCAACCTAGCAGTTTGAAAGCACGTCAAAAGTGCAAGTAGATAAATAGGTACCGCTCTGGCGGGAAGGTAAACGGCATTCCCGTGCGCTGCTCTGGTTCGTCAGAAGTGGCTTAGTCATGCTGGCCACATGACCCAGAAGCTGTACACCAGCTCCCTCAGCCAATAAAGCGAGATGAGCGCCACAACCCCAGAGTCAGTCACGACTGGACCTAATGGTCAGGGGTCCCTTTACCTTTACCTTCTGTAGCAACAGGAGCTCACCCCGTCGCGGGGATTCGAACCACCGACCTTCTGATCGGCAAGTCCTATGCTCTGTGGTTTAACCCACAGCACCACCCGTGTCCCTTTTTTAAACAGAAAGTGGGTGCCAATTTGCCAAAGATTCTTTAGCTGAGATTCCTGCATTTGCAGGAGGTTGGAGATGACCCTTGAGGTCCCTTCCAACTCTACAATTTTAGAATTCTATGATTGGATGGCCCCAGGTTCTAGGATTTTGATAGTGAGCATTATGTTCCAGTGAAGGAAAAGCTCCTGCAGGAACTAGAGGCCTTTTCTTTCCAGCAGCAACAACTTCAATATCTCTCCATTAAAACTCCCATCCCGCCTTGGAGATTCCTCTGTTCCTCAGAGCCAAGATCTGTGGTGTAGAGGGTGTTCTTGGGCCCATCCTTACTTCTGCTTCTCCTATGCCTAGAATACACGCGTCCGAGAAGTTTTCCACTTGTCCCACGCTTTCGAGGCATGAGCCCGAGAGATTTCACCTCTCCCCTACCGCTTCCCCCCAGAAAAACCACTCTTTAGCAATTGCCGTTTGCTCCAATTCAGCGCTAAACCCCAGCTTTCCCCAGAGGGGAAGTGCAAACGAGCTTTGGCTAAGCTCATCATCTTTTGGTTCTTGTGGTAGCCTGAGCATCCCAGGAGAACGCTGCTCCCCAGAGGGCCTGGAAAGGGCTCTGCTTGCCAAAAGACCGAGTACTGCTTTGATGAAGACATGCCAGGATTGTTTGGGAGATGGTGCCAGATTATTTCCAGGGTGGCGCAGCCCGAGACTTGCCCCAGCCATGGCTTCCTTCAGCTGCCCGCCTTTGGAGGAATTTTTATATTTTTAAATTATTTTGACTGGGTGCCTCTTTCCTCTCTTAGTTTTGTGTTAGAAATCTCCAACACAACTCCTTTGCCATTCAAATGGTTGCTGAGTTTTCCCCTTCCCCGCCTAGTCCCCTCTCCCTCCTTCCCTCTCCTGTCTTCCTCTTGAGTCTTATTATGCCAAAGGAAAACAGTTTCCAAGTCAAATCTCTGAGTTGCAGCATGCAGGCGAAGACTCATTTGACTTTCAAATCTCTGAGAACCAGAGAGGTATCTTCTCTTCTGATACAAACAAACATCTCAGGTAGAGGCAGCTGGCAAGGTGGGGGGGAGGGGGGAGTTTGGAGGGCTGTGAATCCATTTTTGGCACTTTGTTTCAGTTTTAGGTTTCAGAGGGTTTTCCCCATCCTTTTATTATGGGCCCTTTCTGCTTTCGACAGCCTGTGTTCTCTCCACGCAGCTGGGGCGACCGCCACCAGCTTCCCCCTACTCCTTGCGCAACCTTCTTACATTTAAAGACAAGCAGGCAGGCAGAAATTCAACCGGTGAGGATCAGATTGAAAGCTTCCTTTTTCGTTTTCAACTCATCACCATTTGTCATCTTGTCTGCATTGAGAATGACTAGTTTTAACTCTGCTTTCTCTCACCAAATCAGGATCATAAACCATGGTTTGTAATGGGGTTGTTCAGACAAACCACTGAAAAATTTGAGTTAGCCACAGTGTGTATGAAACAACAATCTACAGTTGTTGATTTTCTGGTTGGTGGTAGCCTTGGGTATTTAGTCTCTTCACCTACATGGCTTGGTTCCTTTGTATGGATTTTATTAATGTCTCTATGTGCTGTATTCAACTGCATTCTATATTGAATAGATCCGTTAAATTAATGTACTTAAGTTAGCCATGTTAAGTATAATTGGTTTAATTGACAATGAAATGGTGAATGCCTGTGTATTGCTGAAAAGGCTTCAACATGGAGATTTTTCATGGGGCTATATTAAAGCCAAGAATGGTCTCTTTGAGCTTTAACCGTGTTGATAATTAACTATTGTTGTTTTCTGCTAGCTAACATGTGAGTGTTTAACCTTAGATCACATGGGAGGCTATTGAATTGCAAATCACCATTTTGAAGGGAGTTGCCCTTGAGTATTTTGTTCCCTGGCTCCATGGAGTAAGGATATGAATGAAGCTCTCCAGGAAAACTTCTTCAGGCAGAATGGATGCCGTTAGGAGAGTGACCTTTGCTTATAGGTCTGTTTGGATTATTTCATATTTTGTAAGATGCTAAGCCTATGTCTTGGACTGGCGCGTGTCTTGTGGAGCTGTTTGGATGTATCATTTGATATTTTAATTCTGTTGTGAAGAAAGTTCTGCAAGTAAATTTTAATTAAACTTATGGGCCCTGACAATGTTTTATTTCCAAAAAGGAGTCAGTTTTCATGCATCCAGTCACTTCAAACTGCACAGTATACAGTACAGTTTAATTAAGCCATGTCCATTCATTTCAATGGGTCTAACCCGAGTATGCCTAACATTGGATACACCCTACCGCTGCTTTTCTCCCCTGGCATAAGGACTAGAAACTTGCTTTTAAAAACAAAACAAATCCCTGAAAGAAGAGATGCTGGCCTATGAGCCAGCCCTCTCCCCCTCTCCCTCAGTCCCCAATTTCTATGTTTCCACAGCAATCCCACAAAACTACAGGGTGCAAGAAGTTCTGGGCTTCAGAGAGAGCTGTGAGCTGTGCTTTAGTACATTTCAAGGCATTTGCATTTAATTTAAAAACAGTGAGGAGGGGTCATTTGGATTCACCGATAGATTCATGAATCACAGTCACGTGTGGATTTTAAATACAATTTCCATCTGAGCTGTCGCCCACCACATGGTCTTCAGCGTAGCAGCAGGAAACGCAGAGACAGCTGCTGAGTTTTAATTCGGAAACCTTTCAAGCTGCCTCCCATGTTGAGGTCATATTGGAAGAACCCGTGACAGTCTGCGGAGAACAGGCAAAGCGGAATAGCTCTCTCTCCCCCACCTCAATTAAGTTTTGAAGAACCTGCTGGGAGGCCTGCTTAGGACTGAGCCGTGAACCC
This sequence comes from Podarcis muralis, assembly GCF_964188315.1. Classification (NCBI taxonomy): domain Eukaryota; kingdom Metazoa; phylum Chordata; class Lepidosauria; order Squamata; family Lacertidae; genus Podarcis; species Podarcis muralis. The sequence goes on along the minus strand of NC_135660.1, from coordinate 8,368,156 downwards.
CAAAGAACTGAATGGGACTCACGTGCAGCCATTTCCAGCACAATCCTTCCCATTGAGATTCAGAATGGGGGGTGCCATGTCCGCATGCCCTTCTCCTGATGCCATCTGGAACAGGGCTTACTCCTGCGTAGTTGTGCTGAGGATGATGGCCTTGAGGCATTGGGGAGGGTGAGAAAAGAGGCTTAGCGTTTGGCCAGTCAAATAATAAGTGTTTCTTTTATATAAGTATCAGGTTCTCAGAACAGCCACGCCGACTGTTCTTTCCCCCTTTTAAAGATGTGTTTATTAAGTTTTCAAAAACAGCAACGTACAAACAGCAGAGAGCAATGGCTGTGTGGGGCACTTCATTGTTGTGGTTGGCTTCCTTCTGTCTCGAGAGACAATGGAGTGTGCGCCTCCGGGGCCAAGTCAAACTGCTTCATCAGCAGTACCAAAGTGACATCCCTGGGACGCAAGACTGGGCAGTGTATTTTGGAGTCCTGGGCCGTCCAGGTGACAAGACACCTCTCTTCGCCTCACTGCTGTGGTCCAAAGGAACATGAAGAAATGCGTTTGGCACCAGCTTGGCTGCAGGAGTTGCCAGTAGGAGGCGTACAAGACGCCATCCAACCAACTTAGGGACTTCACTCCAGATTTGTGTAGCGTTTGTGTCTTAGCCTTTTCTTCTCTTGAAGATATCCCACAAGGCAGTGAAGGTTTAGGGTCAGATTATTCCTTCTCCTAGATGGGCCACCTTCCCAGGTGGGCAAACCTCATCCACCCCTCACTTCCTTCTACAGCGTGTGCAGAAACCGCCTTCTTGACTGTTGGACCCACTATTGGTCTCGTCCATTCAGTCCAAAGGAGCCTGTCTTCACGTGCAGTGGAAGTCCTTGATTCACTGAGCATTCGAGACTCATTGGCTACCCTCACCTGGTTTAGCCAGCCAGTCAAAGCCATTGCTGGCAGCATCCAGGAGCCACAGGTGAGAGCTGAGTGCAGGGTGGGGACCAAAGGTGGACAAACTACGGCAGAAGGTGCACAATGAGTCCCCCACCAGATGGGATTGCCCCTCCTCTAACACTCCATACACCTTATTAAGATACATACACCTTATACAAACATTATTACAGATTCAGGTAGGTAGCCGTGTTGGTCTGACACAGTCAAAATAAATAAATAAAATTTTAAAAAATTTCCAGTAGCACCTTAGAGAAAAACAAAGTTTGTTCTGGGTATAAGCTTATGCACAGGAAAGCTTATACCCAAAACAAACTTAGTTGGTCTCTAAGGTGCTGCTGGACAATTTTTTAAACATTATTACAGTTTGAATAAGGGACGCGGGCAGTGCTGTGGGTTAAACCACAGAGCCTAGGACTTGCCGATCAGAAGGTCGGCGGTTCGAATCCCCGCGATGGGGTGAGCTCCCGTTGCTCTGTCCCTGCTCCTGCCAACCTAGCAGTTCGAAAGCACGTCAAAGTGCAAGTAGATAAATAGGTACCACTCCGGCGTGAAGGTAAATGGCGTTTCCGTGCACTGCTCTGGTTCGCCAGAAGCGGCTTAGACATGGTGGCCACATGACCCGGAAGCTGTACGCCGGCTCCCTCGGCCAATAAAGAGAGATGAGCGCCGCAACCTCAGAATTGGTCACAACTGGACCTAATGGTAAGTGGTCCCTTTACCTTTACCTTTACAGTTTGAATAAAATAACTGGAAGGTTCAGCGTACTTTTGCAGACATCAGAGCCAGGGTGGCAGAGCAGTTAGAAGTTTGGGGACCTGTTTATCCAGCTGTGAAAGGCCATTGGTACAAAGATGGCTTCAGTCGTTGCTGGAAAGTGCAGACAGTGGGCACCTGAATGCTATTCCGATAAAAGGACCAACCCCGCTGGGAGCCCTGTTCTGAGTTCCTGCAGGTCTGGCTCCTCACAGACCCCATTAACCTACCGGTTACGCAAGGGATCAAGCGGTCTCTCAAGGGCCTTCTTTGGACTCCTGCTTCTGTGAAGTTTCATGGCACAAATAATGCTCTTGCCTTCTGGAGCATTCCTGAGCCTGAAGAGTGTTATCCTGGGCTTGCATCTTAAATAGAAGCATAAGCATCTCTCCTGCACTTTCAAATTTGGCAGTAATTCAATTTGCATTTCTGCTCGCTGCCTTCTTCATATCTCAATACCGATAGAAGACGGAGATGGGGGAGGCAGGAGAAAAGGAGGAGGACTCCTCAAACAAAAGGCCGACTTAACCACATCGGAGTCCCCCTCTGCCTGCACTACAAATGTATTGTTCTTCATGTTGTTATCTGCTCAGAGGCTTTGGAGATAGCAGGGTGTTAGAAAACTTAAAAGAATCGAGGCAAATCCCGGTGGATTAAGGGAGGCTTGCACAGGCAAATGGCCTCCACATGGTCCCTTCTGACTGTCCCTGGGTAGAGGGGATGTGTATAGAATGGCACACTAAAGCAAGCATTCCCAAGCTGGTGCCTTCCGGGGATTCTGGACTACAGCTCCCATCAGCCCCCAGCCAGAACAGCTCCAGGAATACCACACCTGGAATACTGTGTCCAGTTCTGGGTGCCACAATTTTAAAAGGATGTTGACAAGCTGGAATGTGAGCAAAGGAGGGCAACCAAGATGATCAAGGGTCTGGAAACCAAGCCATATGAGGAATGTCTGAAGGAGCTGGGTATGTTTATCCTGGAAAAGAGGAGACTGAGAGGAGACATGATAAAAAGGTAAAGGTACCCCTGCCCGTACGGGCCAGTCTTGACAGACTCTGGGGTTGTGTGCCCATCTCACTCAAGAGGCCGGGGGCCAGCGCTGTCCGGAGACACTTCCGGGTCACGTGGCCAGCGTGACAAAGCTGCATCTGGCGAGCCAGAGCCGCACACGGAACGCCGTTTACCTTCCCGCTAGTAAGCGGTCCCTATTTATCTACTTGCACCCGGGGGTGCTTTCGAACTGCTAGGTTGGCAGGCGCTGGGACCGAGCAGCGGGAGCGCACCCCGCCGCGGGGATTCGAACCGCCGACCTTTCGATCGGCAAGTCCTAGGCGCTGAGGCTTTTACCCACAGCGCCACCCGCATCCCGCAGGAGACATGATAGCCATCTTCAAATATCTCAAGGGCCGTCACATATGGAAGATGGAGCAAGCTTGTTTTCTCCTGCTCTGGAGGGTAGGACTTGAACCAATGGTTTCAAGTTACAAGAAAGGAGATTCCAACAAAACATCAGGAAGACCTTTCTGACAGTAAGAACTCTTCGATTGTGGAACAGTCTCCCTCGGGAGGTGGTGGGCTCTCCTTCCTTGGAGGTTTCGAAGCAGAGGTTAGATGGCCATCTGTCATGGATGCTTTAGCTGAGATTCCTGCATTTCAGGGGGTTGGGCTGGATGACCCTCGGGGCCCCTTCCAGCCCTACAATTCTGTGATTCTATGATTCTGGGTAGGGCTGCAGAAAGACTCCTGCCTGAAACCCCTGATAATTTGAGTCCTGCCCTGATTCATACCCACCCACCCATGGTAGAAGACGACATGATTTGATTCCCTTACGCCTGCCAATAGTGACTGGACAAAACCACCAAGCTGCTGTCTCATTAGGGATGCTTCAAGAGGAACATTTATGGAACGTCTTTTACGATTGGTTTTCGGGGAGGTTATACAATGTGGAGTTAAACTACTGCTGTCAGGTCAGAACATAAGAAGAGCTTGCAGGATCAGGCCAGCATCCAGCATCCTGTTGTCACAGTGGCCAACCAGATGCCTATGGGGAACCCGCAAGGAGGATCCGAGCACAAGAGCAACTCTCCCCTCCTGTGGTTTCCAGCAACTTGTATTCAGAAGCATCGCTGCATCTATAGCATAGCATATCTATCGTGGCTAGAAGCCACTGATAGCATTATCCTTCATGAATTTGCCCAGTCCTCTTTAGTGGTGGGCTATTGCTTCTGTTTGTTACTATGAAGCTGTCCCAGAAACTCCAGCAGCTGCAGAATGCTGCAGCGAGGCTCCTCACGGGGTCTCTGACATGGGAGCATATTCACCCAGTGCTTTTCCAGCTGCACTGGCTCCCGGTGGAGTACAGGGTCAGATTAAGGTGCTGGTTTTGACCTTTAAAGCCCTTCACGGCCTAGGACCCTCGTACCTACGGGACCACCTCTCCTGGTATGCCCCATGGAGGACCTTAAGGTCCATAAATAGGTCCCGGGCCCTAAGGAAGTCAGATTAGCCTCAACCAGAGCAGGGCCTTCTCGATGGTGGCTCCAGCCTGGTGGAACACTCTGTCTCATGAGACCAGGGCCCTGCGGGATCTGATTTCTTTCCGCAGGGCCTGTAAGACACAGTTGTTCAACTTGATCCCCTCCCCCTCTTTCCTTTCTCCTTCTGTGATGGAACTCCCATTTGGGGGCTTCCTTGGCTTTTTTCTGGTCCACGTAGGATCAGTCTGGATAGTTGGCCTTGGTGAAGATTTAACATTTTCATTCCCAAAAAGTTTTTGATTTGAGTTTCTACTGAAACGAGGCTGCATTTTAATGTTGTACTTTAATCTTGTTTTTAAGTTGCATTTTAATCAATTGTTTTTATACCTGGTGTTAGCCGCCCTGAGCCCGGTCTTGGCTTGGGAGGGCATGGAATAAATTATTATTATTATTATTATTATTATTATTATTATTATTATTGTGTTTTTATATTGCCAAAGAATCCTCAGACCCCTGTAATCCTCAGATGAAGGATGGTATAGAAAATTTAATAATAATAAAAATAAATTATTATTATTATTATTATTATTATTATTATTATTATTATTATTATTATTAGCATCCATCCAAGTGACTGGCCATGCCTGCCTCCTGTGGGAGTGAGCTGTGTTGTCTGTGTGCCTTTTCCAGGGTACAGCTGGTTGACATTTCCAATTGTCCTGATTTAGGCTGCGCTTGCAAACTGCGTTATATATATATCGGGCTTCATTTTCTGTTGTGTTGTTTTTTCTTGATATTGGTTTTTATGGCTCTTATGAACAGCCCTGGGAATTCTCTTGGAGTGAAGGGCAGCATAAAAATGGCTTCAAAGACATAAAGGCTCCGCTGGCTGCTGGTGTTTAATGCAGGACAACTCTCTGCCTCTCCTCTTCCAAAACAGCTAAACTCAACGGCTCAATGCGCTCTGCTGGTTTAAGCTGCAAGCGCAGAGCCAGTAAGAGTTGGTGCCATTGCTGTCCTGCCAAGCCTTCTGCCCTCACCAAGCCTCCAATCAAACTGCCTCCCCCCTCCCTCCAGTCTTCTTTAGAACACACTTCATTGCTCCAGTTAATTTATTTATATTCATTTTCTTACATTTATATCCATACACCTTTCTTCCACCCTGGAACCCAAGGTGGAATACATGCATACCTGTCAACTGCCCTGGGGAAAAATGGGCCATCCCGTTTTTTTCTCCTGAGCAGCCAAAATGGCTGCCACAATCTTACACAATTTTGGGCTGCACTTTTGGGGGGCATGGCACCTCAAAACATGCAGTTATGGGCACTGTGCATGAAAAAGCATGTTTTTTGGGGGGTTAGGATCTCCTGTGGGTCATATGACTTGCACGGGAGTGAGGAACCAGAAGATGGCATCCTAGATTTGGGGCGTGTTGGAAGGTATGTGTCAACATGAAGGGCTGCAAGTCCAGCTGGCTATCCCCGGCTGGGCCGTCTCCTTCCAGCCGTCCTGCTGCAAAGACCCATCGCCTCTGCTCCAACGTAAATCAGTGACCCGGGCTTCAAAGCCAGGGCACACAATCAGCAGATTGAACTGCGCACACAGAATAGGGGTGAGGCTTGTGGAAGCATACTATAACTACAGATTTATTAATCATAAATCAGGACAAAGAAACATGTCCCTCTCTTTCTCTTCATCTTCTCAGAAAGAACGGGAAAAGGGAAAAGCTATACACAATGGAAGTTCCCAGCATACTGTGCTGGAATGTAAACAGACACGTGACATGCAACAGTTCCACACGTCTGCTCCTTAAGGTGGAATGGAAATCTCAACAGTATGAACCTGTGGTTCCCAGACAGTCTCCCTTCCAGGCACTGACTGGGTCCAGACCTGCTTAGCTTCAGCAAGGTGGAAAGAACATAAGAAGAGGCTGCTGAACCAGGCCAATGGCCTCTCCACCTCCATTGTTCAGCCCAGAGACTGAGGTCCAGCTCCGAGGACCTTCTGGCACTTCCCTCATTGTGAGAAGTAGTTACAGGGAACCCGGAAGCAGGGCCTTCTCAGTAGTGGTGCCTGCCCTGTGGAACACCCTTCCATCAAGGAAATAAACAATTACAGGCACCCTACTGTTTACACACCTTCAATGTGTGTGTGTGTGTGTGTGTGTGTGTGTGTGTGTGTTTGCATTGCGCCAAACCTGGGAGTGAACCAAAAACGTCATAAAGACGTCACTGAAATGTCACTAAAAGGGCAGAGCAGGGGTGGAACAGAGTGTTTGCAGGCTTTTTCAATGGGTTTCAGTCATCTGCAATTTCACTGACACGCACTGTGCCTTGAAGCGTCACCCCTGCATAAACGGAGGGCTGCCTGTATTTGACTTTCAGAAGACATCTGAAGGCAGTCCTGCGTAGGGATTTTTAAAAATGTCTGATGCATCGTGGTTTGTTTGTTTTGTACATTCTGTTGGAAGCTGCCCAGAGTGGCTTGGACAACACTGTCAGATGGGCGGGGTACAAGTAAAAAATCATCATTATTATTATTATTATTACTATCTAGTCTAGCATCCTGTTCTCGCAGCGGCTGAACAGAGACCAATGGGAAGCCTGCAAGCTTGACCTGAGTGCAAGAGTGCTCTCCCCTCCTGCAGTTTCCAACAACTGGTATTCAGAAGTATTACTGCCTCCATGGCATAGCATAGCATTCATGCCTAGTAGCCACTGTTAGCCGTCTCCACCACGAATTTGTTTAATCCTCTTTTAAAGCCATCTAAGTTGGTGGCCTTTGTTGCCTCCTGTGGCAGCGAGTTCCGTAGTTCAATTATGCACTGCATGAAGGATGGAGATTATATATATATATATATATATATATTTGCTGTCGTAGATTTTCACGGGTACAGGAATGCAGGTTTTGGTGTCCTCGGGTATCTTCCCGTGTAAAAGTTGGGGTGTCTAGGCGACGTTTCGACGAGGTCTCACTCGTCATCTTCAGGCTGGTGCTTTCGGCTTCTTGTTACTGGAACAGAGCCTTCGGCTTCTTGTTACTGGAACAAGAAGCCGAAAGCACCAGCCTGAAGATGACGAGTGAGACCTCGTCGAAACGTCGCCTAGACACCCCAACTTTTACACGGGAAGATACCCGAGGACACCAAAACCTGCATATATATATATATATATATATATATATAATGTTGTTGTTGTTTAGTCATTTAGTCGTGTCCGACTCTTCGTGACCCCATGGACCAGAGCACGCCAGGCACCTCTGTCCTCCACTACCTCCCGCAGTTTGGTCAAACTCATGCTGGTACCTTCGAGAACACTGTCCAACCATCTCGTCCTCTGTCGTCCCCTTCTCCTTGTGCCCTCCATCTTTCCCAGCATCAGGGTCTTTTCCAGGGAGTCTTCTCTTCTCATGAGGTGGCCAAAGTATTGGAGCCTCAGCTTCAGGATCTGTCGTTCCAGTGAGCACTCAGGGCTGATTTCCTTCAGAATGGATACGTTTGATCTTCTTGCTGTCCATGGGACTCTCAAGAGTCTCCTCCAGCACCATAATTCAAAAGCATCAATTCTTCGGCGATCAGCCTTCTTTATGGTCCAGCTCTCACTTCCATACATCACTACTGGGAAAACCATGGCTTTAACTAGATGGACCTTTGTTGGCAAAGTGATGTTTCTGCTTTTCAAGATGCTGTCTAGGTTTGTGATTGCTTTTCCCCCAAGAAGCAGGAGTCTTTTAATTTTGTGACTTTCGTGATTTATATATATATAAATTTTTAACGTATCATTTTCAGCAGTCATTTAACACAATTTCATATCTTACACAATTTTTTGACTTCCATCAATCACATCTGAAAATCTTCCAATCTTTCTCACTTAATTTACATTTCTTAATTTCACTATTACTTTTAATTATCTTAACTAATAACTCTCTTCATAATCTTCCTTGCAATATTTCATATTTTCCTCCTTACAAAACTTCTTGTAATCCTACTAGCGTAATCTGTTGATTACAATTGCTTTTCAAATAGTCCTCTGGGAATCTCTGGCCCCGCAGGTTTCGAATCCTTCCTGTCATCTTATCTAATTCTGCATAGTCCATTAATTTCATCTGCCATTCTTCTTTCATCAGTAATTCTTCTTATTTCCATTTCTGTGCCAATAATACTCTTGCTGCTGTTATTGCATATAAGAACAGTTTGCTATCCTATTAATATCCTCTCTTACAATACCAAGTAAAAATGCTTCTGGGTTTTTTAAATATATATATATATTTCAACAACTTTTTCATCTCATTATTTATCATTTCCCAGATGTTTTTCACTTTCTTACATTCCCACCACATATGATAAAAAGTGCAGGAAAGACTTACTTTTATGTGCCCTGAATCTTCCAACATTCAGCCCCATGTGCTTTCAAATCCTGGGACAAGTTGGTGAAAATGCTCAGCCCCTGTTTTCATTGAGCACAGCTGCTGGATGCATAATATGAAACTACTTCTTTTACTAACTGTCAATATACAGTATTGCTCTAGTTCCATATTAGCTGAATCAGTGTCCCTGGCTCACATCACACACTTGATCTATGTCACTAGGGTTGTCATGTTTCAAACAGTGTAAATCCACTGGCAGAAAAAGTTGTTGAGGTGTTTGTTTGTTTGTTTGTTTGTTTGCCCAAAAAGCTATTTTTGAGCTATTTTTTTAAAAGAAAAACAATACTGCCAACATGAGTTGCCCGGATTTTCCCAGACATTTTTTTTTATTTCCGCGCAAATGCAGTATTTTGGATATGTCCAGGAAATTCCAGACGTAAGACAACCTTATATGCAACCTTTCCAAATCAGCTGTTAAAAGAAAATAAACCGATAAAATTATCAGTAAAAATAAACAAATTACAACCTTAATTTTAAACACACAGAAAGTTAAAATCATAATAGAATGGACCAAAATAAAAGCCATAAAACTTTCTAAACCTAGGCTTCTCTGAATAAGAACATCTTTTGCAGGCACCAAAACGAATACAGCGAAGGCACTTGGCTAATATCAATAGGCGGGGAGTTCCTAAGAGTCCTGGCTGCCACATTAAGCCATCAAGTTCTCACAGATGAAGAACGAGTTATTACGTGGCACCTGTAAAAGTGCCAGTTCTGCTGACTGAATTGCGTGCATCTGTGTTATTGCGGCTTGAGTTCTTTCCAACAGCATAATAATAACAATAATGCTAATTTTATTATTTGTACCCCGCCCATCCGACTGCGTTTCCCCAGCCACTCTGGACAGCAATAAAGTATGGATGCTTTATTGTTGTCAACTGCCTTTCGGGGCTCTTTGTGGCATAGAAATGTTGTATAACTTCTTTGGAAAAAAAAGAATTCCAGAACAAACCCAACCCCGCCTTGCCTTGATCCTAAAGGGTGGAGCAAGAACCTCCCTCCGACTGAAAAAACAAACAAACTGGTGTCAGCTGGGTTATTGGTCTTCCATTGATACTTCAGAATTGTTAGTTTAATTGCCTTTATTGTTTCGCTATTGTTCTTGGCATTCTGGGAGCAGAAGGGCGGGGTAGATTTTCTTTGGTTAAAAAAAAAATGTCAACGGGCAACACCGCAATCCTAAGGGAAGGGCAGTGACTCAGTAGCAGAGCATCTGCTTGGCATGCAGAAGGTGGCAGGATCAATCCCCAGCATCTCCAAGCAAGTGTCCAAACCTTGTCCAAACCTGGAGAGATCCTGCCAGTCAGTGCAGACAACACTGAGGTGGGTTGTATATGGAAAGCTTTTCCCACCTAAGAAAGAAAGAAAGAAAGAAAGAAAGAAAGAAAGAAAGAAAGAAAGAAAGAAAGAAGCCAAAGGCATTTTCACCTGCTGAAATTCCCATTACTCAGCTCCTGAAAGAGCAGCAGGTAGCTTTGTTCGGGGGGGGGGGATACACAACTGGGGATCATTCTGAAAGGAAATTTTCTAGCCAGGCATGTTTGGTGAAACATCAGAAGTCGGCAGAGTTGGGGCGGGAATTCGCCTGCAAACAGAATGGCTCCTTCTCCAATTGTCAAAATGTGCAGGGAGCGACCCGCCTGCAGCAGCAGCAGCAGCGATAAAATCACTGCTCATAATTCCTGAAAGTAACAGATTTCAAGCTTGGGCAGTCAGCGAAGTGCCTCCTCTAATCCTCTCGTGCACCACAAAACGCAACACGCTAGGCCGCACCACAACAAGGCCGGTGATATATTTCGCTATACATACAAGGCCGGTAACCAGATCCCTTCAGATTAGCTGGATGGGAAAATGCCATGAAGATGTTAAACCACCTCGGAGGAAAGGAGAACCGGGAAGGAGGGGGAGGGTGGCACACGCAGCGTCTGCGCAAAGTGTTGACTGGAATGGACTTCGAGGCCGGGACGGGAGGGTCTTGCGTTCCCTTGCTGAGCCATAATGAAAACCCCTCTTCCTTCAAGTGCTATTTTCCCACTGGGGCTCAAAGTGAGGACCACAAACGACACTAGATGTGGGATAGGCAGGTTGTTCTTTGGGATTTCTTTGGTCATCTCTGGGCTCCCACATGCACCCAGAGGGCACTGAGGGAACATGCATGGACCCTTTCCCTGGAGAGAGGTCCCTTCCTGGTATGCCCCACGGAGGACCTTAAGGTCCACAAATGACAACACCTTGAGACAGTCACCTTTCCGCAGGACCTGCAAGACAGAGCTGTTCCGCCTGGCCTTTGGTTTGGACTCAGTCTGGCCCTTATGTTTCCCTCCCCTTATGGTTTTGATCTATGGGCTACTTTTAAAATGAGGCTGCATTTTAAATTGCATTTTAACCTGTATTTTAAATTGGTTCCCCCCCCCCCTATTATGTTTTTACTGTAATTTTACTGGTGTTAGCCGCCCTGAGCCCAGCTCTGGCCAGGGAAGGCGGGGTATAAATTGTTGTTGTTGTTGTTGTTGTTGTTGTTGTTATAGCAGCCGCAGTTACCAGTCAGGATAGTGAGATGGATTACCTCCAGGAACGGATGTAGCAAGTCTAGCCACACCAGCCACAGGGGAACAACAACAAGAGAAAGCTGTTGCCCTCAACTGTCATGGACTGGCTGGGTGCAAAGCACCGGCTGGGGAATCCCCACAGGAAAACCCCAGAGGAAGAAGACTCAGAGCCAGGGGGTTGGTGGTGGGATGATGGTGAGCGGTCAGAGGGAGACAAGGGAGGGAGCAGACTGGTTGCTGGAGGTATCGGAAGCTGAAGAGGCGACAGGGTTTAGTGAGCAGGAGGAGGCTGTGGCAGAGGGCAGTTGAGACTCAGAGGCAGGAGAGGAGGAGAGAAAAGAATCTAGGGAGTCTCCCCCTCCTGCTGCCACCGGCTCCCTGGTCTCCCAGAACATGCAGAGAAATGAAGAGAACAGGGGAAGGAGAGATGAGACAACATAGTCTTAGACTGCTGGGGAAGGAAATCAGGGAGGAGCCTTAGAGAGCGGTGGGAAGGCAGGGAGCTTCAGTCCTCGCAACTGCTTCATTGGGACCAGACCTGCTGGGAAGGGTTGCTGTGACCACTAGAACCGAGCTGAAGAAGAAGAAGAAGAGGAAGAGGAAGAGGAGGAATTTGGATTTGATATCCCGCTTTATCACTACCCTAAGGAGTCTCAAGAGGGATGCAGGTGGCGCTGTGGGTTAAACCACAGAGCCTAGGACATGCTGATCAGAAGGTTGACGGTTTGAATCCCCGCAACAGGGTGAGCTCCCGTTGCTTGGTCCCTGCTCCTGCCAACATAGCAGTTCGAAAGCACGTCAAAGTGCAAGTAGATAAATAGGTGCCACTCTGGCGGGAAGGTAAACGACGTTTCTGTGTGCAGCTCTTAGTCATGCTGGCCACATGACCCAGAAGCTGTACGCCAGCTCCCTTGGCCAATAAAGCGAGATGAGAGCCGCAATCCCAGAGTTGGTCACAACTGGACCTAATGGTCTTTACCTTTATCTTTAAGGAGTCTCAAAGCGGCTTACAATCTCCTTTCCCTTCCTCCCCCACAACAAACACTCTGTGAGGTGAGTGGGGCTGAGAGACTTCAGAGAAGTGTGACTAGCCCAAGGTCACCCAGCAGCTGCATGTGGAGGAGCGGGGAAGCGAACCCGGTTCACCAGATTACGAGTCCACTGCTCTTAGCCACTACATCACGCTGGCTCTGCGTTAACTTCACTGACATCAGGTGCTCTGTTGTTTTACTGCTGACTCTGGCTCCCGACATCAAGTCCTGCTTGTGGACTTTCCAGGGGGATCTGCTGTGGGAACAGGATGCTGGGTGAGAGATGGGGCTTTGGCTCTCCTTACATTCTTATGGAATTCTGCTGCCACAAGCTACTGTCATCAACCTGGATGGCTCTAAAGGGGGAGCAGGCATGTTTGTGGAGCACAAGGCTATCTCTGGCTTGGCTACGACCCACGATGGCTAGCTGCTACCTCCTCTGTCAAGAGGCAACATGCCTCTATATACTATTTCCTGGGAATCATGGGTGTGGAGAGTGTTGTCATGCTCAGATCCTGCTTGCAAGCTTCCCATCTGCCTGGCTACAACGAGAGCAGGATGCTTGACCAGACGGGCACTCTAGCCTGTTCCAGCAGCCAGACCCATCTCCTCTTCTTATGAATGGCCCCTCTGCATGGGAAGCTGTAGGTCAGGAAAGCTCTGAGCTATGTTTCCTATCGGGAGGAAGTGCCCGTCCTGTCTTTCGTCTGCCCCACAAGCAACTGGCACTTCCTAAGTCTGATTTATTGCTTTGCTTGCCTCCCCCACTCCTTGCAAATGGGCCGTTTTGCTTTCCATTGCCAGCAGAGCATCGCTGAGGCCTCCAGTGCTGAGAGACGCAGATGCCTTTCAGCTTTGCAGCAGAGTTCATCAAAGGCCCCGAGACTCCGTTTCCACAAGCAGTAAAAGTGTCAGGGAGACAGGCGTGCGAGGAAGCCCCAGTGACAGCAAAGCCCTTAATTAGCGCTAATGCAGAGTTTAGGAGCCAGTGCCTTCCTTCCCCTCCCCAAACCCGCTTTCTGGGAATAGTGCAAAGCACACAGAGAGGCTGGCTCTTCTGCACTGTGACCCCTGACACCCTCTGGCTACGGCTTAGCTTTGGGGTGGAGCTGCAGTTGGGGCAGAAGCACTCCCGGGGGGTTGACGTCATGTGGGGCTGGAGACAATGGTTGAAGAGCACCGAAAGTTGTGCAAAAGTGTCATTCCAACACTGCCTGCCCCCCTTCTCCATTGTGTGTGTGTGCGTGCACACCTCTCTTTGTGGTCTCGCTGTCAGACAGGTTTGGGAGGTTCTGGAAACAATGCAAAGGGCTGCCAATGAACCTGTTTGTCAGAGGAGAAAGTGAGATGGGGTGCGGGGGACCCTCTTTCATGCAGTGCTCCCAACTCTTGGGGGTTGGGCAAGGAATACACACACGATGGTCTGTGGGCAGTTCCTCCAGGCAGTTTCTTGTGGGATGCAAGCCTGTAAATGCACAGCTCCCACCAAAGAATCATGGAAATGGCAGTTTGCTGTTCACAGAGCTACAATTCCTAGCAGTCTTAACAAATGACTGTTTCCGTGATGATGATGATGCTCATGATGATGATTAAAACAACCTTTTGTAGAATAGCTAAAGAACTATTATAATTGCATGAAAACACAAGCGGGAATGGAAATATGAGCAACCAGTAGAAAGACAGACGAATAATTATAAGGCTAATCATGTAGGATGTGCATATAGAGTATTATAAGTTACAAAATGCAGCATTAAAGGATAAACGTAGAACACCATGGGGGTGGGGAATCAATGGGTAAATTAAAGGTATTGTTAATTGTAAAGTATGTAAACTTTTGAAAACTGAATTATTATTATTATTTATTGAATTTATATACAGTGGTACCTCTGTTTGCAAACAGGATCCATTCCGGAGGCCCGTTCGCAACATGAAAAGCCCGCAACCTGAAGCGCCGTATCTGTGCAGGTGTGCGGTGCGATTTGGCGCTTGTGCGCATGCGTGAAGCACAATTTAGCGCTTCTGCGCATGTGCGAGCGCGAAACCCGGAAGTAACCCTTTCCGATACTTCCGGGTCGCCGTGGGACACAACCTGAAAGAACGTAACATGAAGCAAACATAACATGAGGTATGACTGTACTGTCCCCCATTGCCCCCATCCCAGCTATTTCTTCCTTCTCCTGCATCAGACCCTGCCAACCCAAGCACTGTAGGTATTAGGTCCTTTAAATGTATGGTGTGTACACAGCCCAGGTTTTGCACAGAATAATGCCACCCGCATCAAAATGCCGTCCCATATCCCCCCCCCCCCATTTAATCTGGACTTTAGGTGGAAAACCTGAGAAGGAAAACAAGGCATGGGAAGAGTAAAAAGTAAAGGTACCCCTGCCCGTACGGGCCAGTCTTGACAGACTCTGGGGTTGTGCGCCCATCTCACTCAAGAGGCCGAGGGCCAGTGCTGTCCAGAGACACTTCCGGGTCACGTGGCCAGCATGACAAAGCTGCATCTGGCGAGCCAGCGCAGCACACAGAAACGCCGTTTACCTTCCCGCCAGTAAGCAGTCCCTATTTATCTACTTGCACCCGGGGGTGCTTTCGAACTGCTAGGTTGGCAGGCGCTGGGACTGAGCAACGGGAGCGCACCCCGCCGCGGGGATTCGAACCGCCGACCTTTCGATCGGCAAGCCCTAGGCGCTGAGGCTTTTACCCACAGCACCACCCACGTCCCTATGGGAAGAGTAAGTCTGTGTTAAATGGGGTGGGGGCAAAAGGGGATGGCATTTGGCAGAGGACAAGATCCCGTGGCTGCACCATATCTACACTAAATTGCCCCCTCTATCTGCAGCCACACAAATGCTTACAAGAGCCAGAAGTAATTTGAAAGGCACTTTGGTTCTTGTAATGTACACAGCTTAGCTCTGTGGCGAATTTGTGTGCTTTGGGAGAAAGTTAATGTTGTTCTTGTTTGGAATATGCTTTAATGCATTCCTCTGTTGTTGCAGGTGGATGCCCCCCACCCCACCCAGCCGCACACTTTGTGCATCTGGGGCACACCCGGTGTCTACACCTTCATGCTTTAATATTAACCTTTGCTGTAAGTGTTCGGTGGCGGAATGGATATAATATTTGTGAGTCTGCCCAGTGGCGTAGCGTGGGTTGTCAGCACCCGGGGCAAGGCAAGTAATTTGCGCCCCCTAACCCGTGGATTTGCGCCCCCTAACCCGTGGATTTGCGCCCCCTAACCTGTGGATTTGCCCTAACCCCAGATGTTGCGCCCGGTGCGGCCGGCCCCCCCTGCACCCCCCACGCTACGCCACTGAGTCTGCCTTTGCGGCGATGGTATGTTTACAGCTTTGAGAATGAAATCATGTACGCGTTCCTTTCTTGTGTGCTCACATATCCTTCACATTTAAGGGGGAAATGCCACATTTGGAATTCAAGTCTGAATTTGTTTCTCGCATTCGGGATCTGCACTGTTTGCCGCACAAGTCCTGAGAAGTTGAACTGTTTGTGAACATTCCAAGCCGCTGCAGCATCTCAGCCAAGGGCCTGGAGAAAGCTCAATGAGGTGTGTGTGTGTGTGTTTTGTGTGTTTCACCAGATTGTGTAGAGGGTTCATCTTAAAGCCTTCCTCTGAAAATGCGCCAAGAATGGGAATGCAACATATTTTCTGGCACAACATTCCTCCTTCTCAGACCTGCAAGAGAACAACTGACCAAGGGGAATGCCTTTTAATTTAGGTTGGGCTTGAGCCTAAGAAATTTATTTGCATCCAGGGAATGCCCAGGGGGTTTCTGTTTGGGCTGCAGAAATTGCCCTCTCTCCCAGTTGTTCTAGGAAGAGGGGCAGTGGCTGATGCTGAACCAGCGGTTCTCCCCACCTGGCTCCCTTTCTGTGCTTTGCCTCTGCTGGTCTCAGGTTTCCTGCTTGCTCACGCTGCTCCCCCCGCCCCACCACCACCCTCCCCACCTCAGCTCCAGCTCTGCTGGGCCTTTCCAGCTCGAACCAGGAAACTATAAAACTTTACAGAGTGCGGCTGGAGAGAAACAGCCATCGCTGGTGCAGATGCCAGAGTGGGGCCAAGGCTCGGCTCGCAAGATTTTTCCAGGGTTGGGGCTCACCAAGAAGGGATTTATCCATCTAGGAGGAGCTGTAAAAACTAAAATTAAATTCTTCATCTCGGAATAATAATAATAATATTTCTTTTTTAAAAAAAAAAACCTGTCTGCACCGAGCCAGGTCCCAGGACACTTTGGGAGAGACCCGATATAAATGCACCTGCTCAGGCATCACTTTGATGGTCAAAGCTGCTCTTGTTTGCTCTATCCTATATGAAGGCAGGTCATTGGTCCATTTAGCTCACTACTGCCTACACTGGCTGGCAGCAGCTCTCCGTTTTTTCAGACCAATCAAGCTGATTTACTTAACTGGACTTCATTAAGGCTCTTCTACTCCTTCCTTGAAATACCAGACCCTCCAAGTGTCTTTATTTGAGCCCAGAATTTTCCACTTATCCTTGGGATGTCCCTAGTTTCATCAGAGAAATGTTGGAGGGTATGGTTTTGTGACTGCTCAGCCAGGGAGATAAGTAACTAAACAAACGTCAGGTAATAATGGAATAGGACATCCCTATTTTCATCGGAGAAATTTTGGAAGGTATGAAATAAGTCAAGCAGATCCAGAGCGCCTTGATTCAGCCCTGCTTGGTTCAAACCTGGCAGCAGCCTGTGGCATCCCTGGGCAATTGCTGGGGCCCCAATGCCCTCGTGCCCAGCATGCCTCTTTCATGCCACCCTGATCCTGTAGCCTGGACACTGGGGTCTGGCTCTGGAGGTCTTCTGGTGGTTCCCTCACTGAGAGTAGTAAAGTTAAAAGGAACAAAGCACAGGGCCTTCTTGGTAGTGGCGCCCACCCTTTCGAACTTCCTCCCAACCACTTCCAATCCAATTGATCTGGGAAAACTAAAATGCTGACTCAGAATTGATATGAATTCCAAAATCAGCCTGGTGCTGTATCTTGGCCATCGGCAGCTCCTCAAAAGATTCCATCTACGGTGTCTCCGAAAAAATGTAACATATCACTTGGGAAGACAGGCAAACTAATAAAGGTAAAGGTAAAGGTACCCCTGCCCGTACGGGCCAGTCTTGACAGACTCTAGGGTTGTGCGCCCATCTCACTCAAGAGGCTGGGGGCCAGCGCTGTCCGGAGACACTTCCGGGTCATGTGGCCAGCGTGACATCGCTGCTCTGGCGAGCCAGAGCCGCACACGGAAACGCCGTTTACCTTCCCGCTAGTAAGGGGTCCTTATTTATCTACTTGCACCCAGGAGTGCTTTCGAACTGCTAGGTTGGCAGGCGCTGGGACCGAGCAACGGGAGCGCACCCCGCCGCGGGGATTCGAACCGCCGACCTTTCGATCGGCAAGCCCTAGGCACTGAGGCTTTTACCTACAGCGCCACCCGCGTCCCTCAGGCAAACTAATACCAGTGTACTAAAAGAAGCAAAGATCTTGAATGTTGAAGCAATGATCTTCAACATCCACTTCGTTTGACCAGTCATGTTGTTCAGATGCCTGATTATCGTCTTCCAAAGCAAGACTACTCTATTCCCAGCTTAAGAATGGAAAGCAAAATGCTGGTGGACAACAAAAGAGGTTTAAAGATGCTCTCAAGGCAAATCTTTAAGAAATATAGCATAAACACCGCCAGCTAGGAATCACTGGCCTGCGAGCGCTCCAGTTGGAAAGCAGCCTTTAGAAAAGGTGGCATGGGCTTTGAAGATGCTCGAACTCAGGACGAAAGGGAGAAAGGTACTAAGAGGAAGGCACACTTGGCAAATCCACACTGTGATCAACTCCCGTCCGGAAACCTATGTCCCTGCTGTGGAAGGACGTGTGGATCCAGAACTGGCCTCCACAGTCACCTATGGACACACATATTCATGGAAGACAATCTTACTCAGCTATGAGTGACTGCCGAAGGGGAAGAAATAAGAAGTTGAGGGCAAAAGATTGTGGCACGTCTGTGCTGGGTCGTTTACTCCATGCCTTGGTTTTGTGGGTGGCCGTGCTGCAGGGTGAAGGCTGTGAAAGGGGTGGGAGCCAAGCGCTACCTAAAAGTCAGCGTATGCAAATGTTATGCAGATTTGTCTTCTGTGGAGCTATAATAATAATAATCAATTTTATTTATACCCCGCCCTCCCCAGTCAGAGCTGGGCTCAGGGTGGCTAAAACCAGTTGTTGTTGTTGTTTAGTTGTTTAGTCGTGTCCGACTCTTCGTGACCCCATGGACCAGAGCACGCCAGGCACTCCTGTCTTCCACTGCCTCCCGCAGTTTGGTCAAACTCATGCTGGTAGCTTCGAGAACACTAGTACAATTACAATACAAACATAATGGGGGGGGCACACAATTTAAAATACAGTGGTACCTCAGGTTAAGTACTTAATTCGTTCCGGAGGTCCGTTCTTAACCTGAAACTGTTCTTAACCTGAAGCACCACTTTAGCTAATGGGGCCTCCTGCTGCTGCCGTGCCGCCGGAGCACGATTTCTGTTCTCATCCTGAAGCAAAGTTCTTAACCTGAAGCACTATTTTTGGGTTAGTGGAGTCTGTAACCTGAAGCGTATGTAACCTGAAGCGTATGTAACCCGAGGTACCACTATACAGGTTAAAATACAATTTAAAATGCAGCCTCATTTTAATAGTAGCCCATGGATCAAAACCATACAGGGAGGGAAACATAAGGGTCAGGCTGAGTCCAAACCAAAGGCCAGGCAGAACAGCTCCGTCTTGCAGGCCCTACGGAAAGATGTCAAGTCCTGCAGAGCCCTAGTCTCTTGTGACAGAACGTTCCACCAAGTCGGGGCCAGTGCTGAAAAGGCCCTGGCCCTAGTTGAGACCAATCTAACCACCTTGCGACTTGGGACCTCCAAAGTGTTGTCATTTGTGGACCTTAAGGTCCTCTGTGGAGTATACCAGGGGCATACCATCCCTTGCCTTTTAATAACCACTAGTCGTGGATGACGCGGGTGGCGCTGTGGGTAAAAGCCTCAGCACCTAGGGCTTGCCGATCGAAAGGTCGGCGGTTTGAATCCCCGCGGCGGGGTGCGCTCCCATTGTTCGGTCCCAGCGCCTGCCAACCTAGCAGTTCGAAAGCACCCTTAAGTGCAAGTAGATAAATAGGGACCGCTTACTAGCGGGAAGGTAAACGGCATTTCCATGTGCGGCTCTGGCTCGCCAGAGCAGCGATGTCACGCTGGCCACGTGACCCGGAAGTGTCTCCGGACAGCGCTGGCCCCCGGCCTCTTGAGTGAGATGGGCGCACAACCCTAGAGTCTGTCAAGACTGGCCCGTATGGGCAGGGGTACCTTTACCTTTACTAGTCGTGAATGATGTGCCCCTCACAGAACAGCTTTTGCATATATCCACCCCCTGTCTCCTCCCTTTTTCCTCCCTTCCTCCCTCTTCTGAAATTTAGATTGGAAGCTCCTTGGGGCAGAGACCTGCCCCTTTTGCTTATGTTACTTTTCCAAAGCGCCGGCTGCATGGATGGTGCTTTGTCAATGAGTTTCAACTGACCTGTGCCAGTGCTAAGCATGAAAGGCCTTCCTGCCCCCCCCCCTCAACTGTGCAAAAATTCCTGCCACGGTCATGATCCCCAGCCGCTAATGGATTTGAGCTTGTATTTCACCAAGCAGGACGGGAATATATTAGCCTTTGGCATCTTCGCCTTCCGAATGGTGTGGATGGGATGTGTTTATGGCGAGCCCTTCCTGCAGAGCAAGGTCGTGACCCGGTTTGGCCGGGGCTAGTCTGGGAATTAACCCTTTCCCTGACACTTCCTGGCTTTGTTTCTCTTCCCAGCATCTAATTCATTGGGATTCTGCTTTATCCCGGCTGATTCATCTCTCAGTTCTCTTATTGATTTTATTTCTCTGTGTTTGTGTGTGCGGTTATTCTAGAAGCGGCAAGATGGTGCGGGTGGGAAATGATGTCAGCCAAACAACTGCAGCACTGAAGCTGGATATTGTTAAGAGACGCCAGTGTTTCACTTGGAAAGGTTGGACGATGTTCTAAAGCAGGGTTGCCATGTGTCCTCTTTTTCCAGGACACGTCCTCTTTTCCAGAGGTAAAATTTCTGTCCGGGTGGATTTTTTAAATTTGCAAAAATGCCTCTGGCTATATGAAATATACTCGGAGTCGAGAGTGGATTTCATGCTCTTTATTCAGCTCATAGTGGGAGGAGGAATGAATGTTTCCCCAAAGTATCTGCTTTATATACATTATTTACACAATGAGCTGCACGTGACTGGCTAATTCCGGAATTCTCCTGTAGGCCAATCAGGTTGTGGATTCACTTCCATCTGGAGCTGGATTGGGTGGCTCCTGCAGACCAATCATACTGCTGCATTGTTCTAGGACCAATCAGACTGCTGCATTCTGAATCCTATTGTTCTAGGACCAATCAGACTGCTGCATTTTGGATCCTATTCAACTCAGTACATAACTCTATACTTTCTGGATGAGACATAGATATAACTGGTGGTTGGAGATTTGCTTTCCTCTTCTCTTCTCCTGCATTATATCACAGCTTCTGTAGCCTGCATATAGTAGGGGTATTTAAAACAAGAGTCGTCATAGCCTCCCCTTTTTTGCTTTTCAAAATATGGCAGCCCTAACCCCACTGGGGTTCAGTGTTGCCGGCTTCTTCTGAGTCAGGGAGAGGAGACAGTGTAGTGTAGTGGTTAGAGCATCAGACTAAGAGATGGGAGACTGGGGTTCAAATCCCTCATGTGGCCGTGAAACTCACTGGGTGACCCTGGGCCAGTTCCTGCCTCTCAGCCTAACCTACCTCACAGGGCTGTTGTGAGGATAAAATAGGGAGGGAGGAGAACCACGTACGCTGCCTTATGCTCCTTGGAGAAAAGGTTGGGATAAAAATGTTGGGTTGGACTAGATGACCCTTGGGGGTCCCTTCCAACTCTACAATTCTACGAAATGCAGCAAATAAATATCTAGATATGCCAACTCACAACAAGGACACATTCAAGATGGCACTGAGGCAGGGCTCAGGGACATCCTTGGCCTTCCAGATGCAGTTTGTTTATTTGGCTGGTTGGTTCCAAGTCCCTTTGGGCTGCCTTGGGCAAGATAAAGTGACTAACATATTTAATAAGTACCGTATTTTTTGCTCTATAAGACGCACTTTTTTCCCTCCTAAAAAGTTAAGGGGAAATGTGTGTGCGTCTTATGGAGCGAATGCAGGCTGCGCAGCTATCCCAGAAGCCAGAACAGCAAAAGGGATCGCTGTGCAGCAAAAGCAGCGATCCACCTTGCTGTTCTGGCTTCTGGGATAGCAACGCAAAGACTCTTCAGGGCAGCGGGAAGAATGCTCCCCCTGCCCTGAAGAGGCTTTGCGCGGCTATCCCAGAAGCCAGAACAGCAAGAGGCTATCCCAGAAGCCAGATCCCTCTTGCTGTTCTGGCTTCTGGGATTCAGAATATTTTTTTTTCTTGTTTTCCTCCTCCAAAAACTAGGTGCGTCTTATGGTCTGGTGCGTCTTATGGAGCGAAAAATATGGTAATTGATGATTCCCATCAGCCCCAAGCCAGCATGACTAATGACCAGAGCTGGAGCTGTAGTCCAGAACTGCTTCTGAATAAATATGGTGAGGATTGTACTGTAAATGTGAAGTATCCAGAGGATTTGTTATAGAATGGCATTGTAAGCCAAGTATTTTGACTTGGGTGTTGTGGGTAACCTTCCCTCCAACACCATTGCCTCATTACCTTGATTTGACAGACTCCGCCAACTAAAAGAAACCAAATTCATTCGTCGATATCCTTTCTAATAAAAAATAAAAAAATCAAGAGTATCCACTGGCATCATTTTATTTGAATTATTAAATAAGAAGCTGGAGAATAGATCACTAACTCCTAAATGCAAACCCCTTATTATCCTGCACAGCCCTGCATTTTTCCAAGGGGAGGCCGTGAGTCATGTTTATTTGAGCAGACAAGACAATGTGTGCAGCACTATTAGAGTAATGATGGGAAGAGCATTCATATTATGGCGAGAGCTCTTGAAATATGAGCAATCCATAAAAATTATGAATGCCTCTAAGCAGCGGTACTACAACCCCCCTTCTTCCAGCCTCTGCCCCAGGCCTCCCTTGCAGGAACGTTGTCTGGTTTGTTGAGTTATTTCAGCCATTCCTAAGCCCTGTGCTGCAAGAGCAATTTGGTCCCTCCAGACCGATGTGTGTGCGTGTGCTTGTTTTGCAGGTGTGTTTTTGCGACACGTTGTTGATACAGTAATAGCACATCAGTGGTGGATTTATTTTGTGCCGTCCACACATCGTTCCTCTTTATGGGTTGTTCTCTGATGCTTCCCCCAACCTTGTGACATTATTGCTGTCTTGAGGGGCTCTCTTACGCTATAGAGCAATAAAACCAGGGCTGCAAAATAAACCAAACATCTGTGGCGTAAAAGGTTGCTCAGTTTCAGCAGGTGGGTTGTCCAGCAGGGTTTTAGCATAGAATCATAGAATCATAGAGTTGGAATAGACCACAAGGGCCATCGAGTCCAACCCCCTGCCAAGCAGGAAACACCATCAGAGCACTCCTGACATATGGTTGTCAAGCCTCTGCTTAAAGACCTCCAAAGACGGAGACTCCACCACACTCCTTGGCAGCAAATTCCACTGTCGAACAGCTCTTACTGTCAGGAAGTTCTTCCTAATGTTTAGGTGGGATCTTCTTTCTTGTAGTTTGGATCCATTGCTCCGTGTCCGCTTCTCTGGAGCAGCAGAAAACAACCTTTCTCCCTCCTCTATGTGACATCCTTTTATATATTTGAACATGGCTATCATATTAACCTCCTCTTCTCCAGATTAAACATGCCCAGCTCCCTTAGCCGTTCCTCATAAGGCATCGTTTCCAGGCCTTTGTGGGTTCCAGGGTTTTCCCCCTGTTCCTTGCTTTCTAGGTAAAAGAGCAAAAGGATCATGACGACCAAAAATTTAACAGAGAGTGGGACAAATATAGACAATACCTAAAAGATCACTGTAAACACCTGGAATCTTTAGCAGGCCTTGAATGACACCTGTAATGTGACATAACTTATGGAAATAATGAGCAGAAACATTTTTACTGGGCATTGTAGGGGTGGACATTAACAGAAAGGACTGTAAATTGGTTTTGTATGCAACAATGGCAGCAAGGAATACTACTGGCACAAAAATGGAAGCAAGAAGAATTACCGACGAAAGAAGAGTGGCAAATGAAATTAATGGACTGTGCAGAATTAGACAAATTAACAGGAAGGATTCGAAACCTGTGGGACCAGAGATTCTTAGAGGACTGGAGTAAATATCTGAATTATTTAAAAAGCAACTGTAATAAACAGATTACGCTAGTAGGACTGCAAGAAGTTCTGTAAGGAGGATTATGTGAAATATTGCAAGGAAGACTATGAAAAGAACAATTAGTTAATGATAATTAAAAGTAATAGAGAAATTAAGAAATGCAGAATAAGTGATAAAGAACGGAAAATCTTCAGAGGTTGTTGATGGACGTCTAAAATATTGTATAAGATAAGAATTTATGTTAAATGATTGTTGGAAATGAGATGTTAAAAAACCAATAAAAATGTATTTTAAAAAAGGAAATAATGGATAAATATCAACTAGATACTATTTAATATGCAGTTAACTTAGAAAAGTAGAGGACCCATGTTGGGGTTGAGGGAAGTCTCAGTACTTCATTATATATCTTTACTTTAGTTCCAACATTTCGGTATATTCTTTTGTTTTTGATGGAGAAGGTTAACTGTGATGTATTCCAAAAACCAATAAAGATTCAAATGCAAAAAAGAGAGAGAGCAAAAGAGTCCAGATGGCTGCTTGGCTAGCCCTTTTGTAGGGTCTGCTAGGGTCACGCCCATCTACCTGGTCACACACAGGGGGAGGGGGCTCCAGAGCAGGTATGACAGGAAGTCCTCCTTGTCTAGAGCAACGTTCCCCTGTGTGTCCACTCTAGGCAACAGGAAATGTTGTGTTTGACTGCTTCAGGGATGATACATTCCACACTTCTGTGGTTTCCCTCTTGGGTTTCCCTCTTGCTTTACGGCAGGGATAGGCGATGTGGTGACTTCCAGATGCTGTGGGCATCCTCTCTCACCCTTGGTCATGCCGGCTGAGGCTGATGGGAGTTGTAGTTCACAACACCAGGAGGGAGCCACATTGGCTACTGCTGCTTTATGGAATGAGGAGCCATCTCCCTCTCCTTCCACTCAGGGCTTGCTGATTCTTGCGCTCTCTGTGGCATCGTCCCCTCTGCGAACGCAGCCGAGCCAAGATGCCACAGCTATCTCTTCAGGCCGGCACAGAATATAGGAAATGGCAGGTGCTAACAGAGACGGGCTGGAAATGGGACAATCGCATCTGACAGACGGAAGCTTGACATCTTGGCTCTGAAATGTGTCTGGAGCTTTTTCTCCCAGATATCCGAGTTGCCTCTAAACAGCATGAAAGAGATGGCCGAGAGGCCTTATTACAACTCAGCAGGAGAGCGGTGCTTTGCATCTCCGCGAGGTTCCAGGTTCAATCCTGGCATCTCCTGCTAATAGGGTCTTGGGGTCAAACTGAATGTGATGTAAATAAGGACGGTGGGGAGATTTGATTTGATTCGCATTTAAAGGCGAGCGTACCCGATTCCCAGGAAAATAACGTGATATTGCATCTCTGTGCAGGAGGACGGAGGAGGGAAATGATGGAAGGGGGTGGTACCCACAGGACGCACGGATAAATCCAGATGTGCCCGTAGGCCTAAAAGATTGGCAAGCCCTGTGAAATTCTCCCTTTATCCCCCCAATGCATGGATTAAAAACCTGTGCGGCTTGTCAGGACAACAAAGTATCGCTGAACTGAGCTGAATTTGCTGGCCTGACAGCTCCCAAGTGTGTTCTCCCCTCAACTGCCCCCCCCCCCCGCCCCCCGCACTTCCTTCGGGCTTTTGATTTCCCTCTTTGGAAATCGACACGGCAAAAGGAAAAAATATGTCACAACAACGGGGCCAGAGAGAAGGTTGGGGAGGTTGTGACAAGAGAGAAATGCACACAAAGAAAATTGGCTGGCATTTGATCCGCGTGTATTGACATCCCTCGAAATCAAACAGCATCGCCTCGGATCGCAAGTACACCCTCACTGGCAGGGCACTCTGAAACCTCTGGAAAGCAGACTGCGCCTTGGGAGGGGGAGGTCAAAGGAATGGCTTTGAAAAAGTACCTTTTTTATTTAAAAAAATCAAGGAAAAAGTAGCACTAAGCAATTGGTTTTCTCCCTTTAATTTTGAATATTTTGTCAGTCATAAAAAATCATATGGACTAGAGGTATGAAACTCAGATTGCTATTATTATTATTTATATGATGATGATGATGATGATAATGATGATGATGATGATGATAGCTTAAGAATAAGGATGCTTGCCATTCCCCACCCCCCAGCACTCTCTAATCCTGGCATCATTAATCTTCACAAAATCACAGTACGGTAGATAAAACAGGGTACTGCTGTTGGACCCATTTCACAGATGGAAAAGTAGGAGTCAAGCTATTACAGCAGTTCTGGATGTGCAAAGAACAACCCAGCTCTAAAGGAAAGAAGCAGTGCTTCACACTAGGCTCCTACTTCTACTGTAAATGCAGTGCTATTTATCACCTTTTCTCTAGAACCATGGCCAATTCGGAAAAGGGAAAAGGAATATGAAATCATGGCAGGCTGGGGAGTGGGCTGGAACTGCATGATCCGACACAGACTGTACTTTGTTGTGGCAGGACTGTGCCTCTGCTAGGTAGAAATTCAACATATGAAGGAATTGTTCTCACTATGTCTCCCTGCCTGAAAAGCGCAACCTGCTTATCTACCCCATTCTGCCTTTTTTAATATAGTGCTATGAGTTTGTGGGTGCTGGGCACCCTAAATTTCTGGATTCTGTAAGTGTTAGAATTCAGTTGCTGCTTGGAACGCTGAAACTGGATGTCAGACACTGGGTTTAGCACAAATTAAAATATAAGCCAGTCCAGCTTTCCATGACAGGAAATCGTCTTGGAGATGAGCCATTAAAAAAGATAACGGGAGGGTAATGAGCCATTGGGAAAGCCAAAGAGAGGGGAATTCTGTGCCAGACAGCAAATGGAAGGGAAGGCCGCTCCCTCAACTCAGAGTTTAGTTTGGAAGACAAAGCAGAGTTTAAAAGTAGAGTTTCAGAATTGGCTGTGAGGTGACCTGGAGGAGAAAGGTTGCAGTCTGTAAAAGTCAGCAGAGAGTCAGAACCATGGCTGGGTTCTGTTTGAATCCAAGGCTGCAGCAATGGGAGGAGCCCCTCAATCTTAGGCTCAGGCTGTATACAGGTGAAAATAAGCCATATACCATAAAGACACCGCAGACTCCGCTGTGTCTCATGCCCAAAAGGAAACACGAACCCTGTGTAAATGCCTGAAAACCCTGGAATCTCGCACTGCTCATAGATTGGGGTGGCATGCAACAATATGCAGCAACTGTGCCTGCTCTGAAGTATCATATACATGCGAAATGTTGTTATATCTTTGCCAAACATTTGCCCATTTCAGGGTGGAAGTAGGGGGCGCCCTGAAATCAATGAGAATGGGGGATACACCACTGTTTTGCTCATTGGCTGCTGATTCAGTGCCTGCCACCTATAATAAGGAATTCTGTCCCCTTCACAACATGAATAGTCCCAACTAATCAGGGATCCCAGAATAATGTTGTCACAGGGCTGGATGGACAATCAGCAATAGCCAAGAAAGGTCACTGAGCCAATGTGCCCACTGTGTATTCAAAGCACACTCCTCGCTCCAAAGACCACTGGGAACTGTAGTTTTCCCGCACGCAGAGCTACAGTTCCCAGCACCCTGAACAAACAACAGTTGCCAGGGTTATTTGTGGGATGCTGTGTGCTTTAAATGTGTGGTGAGGGAGATGGCAGCAACGGTGCCAGTACCGTCTCATCCCGCCACAATCCCAAATAATCAGTGGCACTGTCACAGCTCTGAGTATCCAATCACTGAAGGCAAACAAAGACGACAGAGAGAGCTGACAATGCTCTGCGAACGGATGGCTGGAAGCACCGGCACGCATGGGTTCACCAATCGCCCTTACTCTTGAGTGAACAGACAGACATTCGTAGTCCCCTAACAATTGCTGAAAATAGAGGTGCTTTTCAGGGCTGCTGAAAACATTTTCGGAAGCACTTTCCGCCAAGTCCTTATGTACTCCCTAGACCTCGGCTGCCTTTGCCAGGCTCCACCTGCTTGCTGAGGGGTGGAGAACCCCAGACTCCGGGTCTGAGAACTACCCATTCATCAGTCCACTCTTTCTCTCTAGGGATGTGTCCTGCCTTGGCAAGTGGAGCCTGAGGCCATGGGTGAGGATGCCGCCCCCTTGGTGGAGTCTGGGAGGGTTGCAGCCTTTGGGGATCTCACCCTGGAGTGTAGGGTTCTCTGTCTCCGTGGGCTTCTGGTGGCTGGGATTGGGCGCGGGATCAGCCTCCAGGTCCACCGCCTATGTCACTGGCTCTCCCTTGCACCAGGACTAAACTACTGAAATGAGATCTGCATGCAGCTGCCTTTTATGATGACCTGGAAGCCTCAGGTGGGATGGCGTGGAGCTGCTTGTGTGCTCAGGGCGGCAGGATGCTGAGAACACATTGATACCAGTTGCATGGGTTACTGGTGCATTTTGGGGCACAAATTGAAGCAGGGGCCCCAATTTGAATAAAATACAGAGAGGGCAGGTAAGCCCTGTGCCACCTACAGTTGCAACCTCCCAAGGGCCACATGCGAATGAAGTGCTATCCGAGTTTGAGGATGCATGCCAGCCAGGCAAAAGCACCTGAAGGTGTGAGGAGGTGTGGCTTGGGAAAAGAGGGTGTGGCCTGGGAGGGTGTGTGGCCTGGGGAGAGTCCCACAGGCCAGATAGAGAGGCCTGAGCTTCCCCACCCCTAGACCCAGTGGGCAAACAGGCAGATGCATCTATCCAATCTATTGGGCACCCAAACAACTCTGGGCCAGGTCCAAACATCCCAATGCACACACAGACTCCTATGGATGGTAGGGGCACGGTTTCCCAGAGTACGCAAAGCAAAGCAGCCAGACTCCCAAATCCCAGGATGGCTCCCTGCTCTTCTCAAACCTACCTGTCCTTTCCCATGATTTGGCCAAGTCAATTTAACCTCTGTAGCTCCACTGCTGGCATGATTGTAATAAGCAGGCAAAATTCAATAGAGGCAGCTCAATCAAAGGGCAAACAAACCCTTAAGAAATAGAGGGAGGGGGAGGGGGGCTTGTTAGCTTTATAAATGCACATCATACACAAGGCGCTGTGCAGAGCAAACCGACACGGAATAAGACTGGAGTTGAGTCATGCAGGCAGGAAAGTTCTTTGCAGATCAGGGCCGAGAAGTAACCCACCATTTGGACTGGAGTCTGGCTGACCCCAGTTCCCTCCCGCTGTTGTGAATTGCAGTGGTTTCAAATGCTGATCACCAGGCTTCCCTCTGCGTTCGTGAATTGAGTGGGCTAGAAGGTAAAGGGACCCCTGACCATTAGGTCCAGTCGCAGACGACTCTGGGGTTGTGGCACTCATCTCACTTTATTGGCCGAGGGAGCCGGCGTACAGCTTCCGGGTCATGTGGCCAGCAGGACCAAGCCGCTTCTGGCGAACCAGAGCAGCGCACGGAAACACTGTTTACCTTCCCGCCGGAGTGGTACCTATTTCTCTACTTGCACTTTGATGTGCCTTCGAACTGCTAGGTTGGCAGGAGCAGGGACCGAACAACAGGGACTCACTCCGTCGCAGGGATTCAAACCGCCGACCTTCTGATCGGCAAGCTCTAGGCTCTCTGGTTTAACCCACAGCGCCTGCTCCGTAACCGTTTAATGCACTCATGGATGTTTAACTATTGAACTGTTCATTTGCCACCTTGCTGTTTTTTTGATTTAAAAAGCCCTAATGATTAAAAGTTCCTCGCACAACTTTGCTCTGGAAGAGAAGGGGGAAGGCGGGTTGGCAATTGCACAGGCACCAGCCAATCAGAGCTATGCATGGAAGCTCTGCGGAACAAGTTGCCCCTGGAGGGGAAAGGGCTTGTTTGAACAGAATGTGCTTCCAGAGTGGCTCTGCTGCTTGGATCATGTTTTGTTTGTACTCAGCCTAGAATTCATTTTGCACCAACTTTTCCCGCTGGGCAATGTCCCAGGAAAAGCTGGTCCAGCCCTGGTGGAGTTAGCACTTCTCTTGCAGATCTGTTGGAGAGGAAGTGAGCGGCTCTTCCAAGAGGGAAAGATCATCACTTTCTTGCAATGTTCCCACTACTGTCATTTTGAACAGACACCAGATCAGATCTCCTTTTTTTGGGAAGGCCCTTTCCAGCTGACAGATCTCTTGCAGGCAATTGCATCTTTGGACTGGGAAGGACTCGATTTCAAGTGGGAAGTTATGGAGTCTTATCTGCTAAAGGATCTACTCATGAGAAAGAAGCAAAGGAGGCCACTTGGTGCTGCTGCTGCTCCTCCTTCTGGAGGCAAATTGTCTGGTGCGCACAAGTATGTGAGCACACACACACCCTCAGCCCCACACCCAAACGCAATATTGCCGTCAAACTTCACATTTCTTTCTTTGTTTACGAAATTAGATTCATGCGACAATTTAATTGAAGCAACCCATTAAAAAGAATTGAGACAGCATAAATAAGAAGACCGTACATTTTAAAAGCTCTTCAAATTAAATGTAACAAATCACTGGGGAGAAAAAACAACAACCTCTGCTTAGGTCTGCTCTGTTGTTCGGGGCAGGTTGCCAGAAGCAGTTCTTTTCAGACACCATAGCCCACGGGTGGGCAACCTAAGGCCCGGGGGCCGGATTCAGCCCAATCACCTTCTCAATCCGGCCCGTGGATGGTCCGGGAATCAGCGTGTTTTTACATGAGTAGAATGTGTCCTTTTCTTTAAAATGCATCTCTGGGTTATTTGTGGGGCATAGGAATTTGTTCATTTCACACCCACCCCAAAAAAATATAGTCTGGCCCCCCACAAGGATTGAGGGACAGCAGACCGGCCCCCTGCTGAAAAAGTTTACTGACCCCTGCTATAACCTGTTGGAATGTGACAGTTTCTGGCGAGAGGTTTGCAGGGCTTAAGGGGACTTCATTGGGGTGCCCCTGTGCCTTCCCATGGCATTTTGGCAGGTTTGGCTCATGACCCCATAGAGCTGCACGGGTGAGAACATCTGCAGCAGCTGGAAAGTTGCCTTCAACAGAGGATGTAACATGCCTTTGAATGCCCTTTGCAGAGAAGGCAGGGAGAGTGTCGCTGTGCTCAGGTCCTGTTTACAGTAGGGCTGGGCGATATCTGGTTTGTGATATATCACCAGCTAAACACCCCGATATACTGATATATCACGTTATCTGAAATAAGGATGGAGCTATGTGGAGGCATTGGCTGGCTTCACGGTTTTCCCCACATCATGATTTCTGCATGGCGTGCAGACACACATATATCATGATTCCTGATATATTGTCAGGTCAAAAATTAAGAAACCGATATCACGATATGGACTTCACACCGGTTTTGGACCATATATCTATGTATCACCCAGCCCTATTTTGCAGACGACCAAGGGGATTGGGTTGGCCATGGAAGCTCTGTATGGAAGCACCCTGAATTTTCTCAGTATGTGATAGAAGTTCGCCTGCAAAACAGTCACTATCTGGAAGTGCTCTACAGGGTGCTGCTGGCTTCAGGCACTGAGCCTATTGGTAGACCAGCCCCGTGTTACAAAGATGTCTTCAAACGTGACATGAAGGCTGGCAACTGTCAACATGCAGAGGCCCGGGAGGCCAGCTGGCAAGTCGCAGCTCAGATGTCTCTTTCCATCGGCCTGTGTTCCAATGTAAATCAGTGGCCCAGGCTTCAAAGCCAGGGCACGCTATCAGCAGAGAGAACTCCAGACACAGAATAGGCGTGAGGCTTGTGGAAGCATACTATAACTACAGATTTATTAATCATAAATCAGGACAAAGAAACATGTCGTCTCTCTCTCATGTTGTCTCAGAGAGAAAACAGGGAAAAGCAAAAGCTATACACAACGGAAGTTCCCAGTATACTGTGCTGGAATGTAAACAGACATGTGACACGTAACAATCCCATGTCTGTTCCTTAAGGTGGAACGGGAATCTCAACAGCAACATCAACCCCGTTGTGTGGGAAACCCTTGCAGAGGACTGCAGTGCCTGGAGACAGGCAGTCAAGTTGTGTATCCACAGCGGTGATCAGAGGAGAAATAACTGCTGGGAGGAATGCAGACAGAAGAAACGCCCTGGTGCATCTGCAGCAGCACAGGT
This sequence comes from Podarcis muralis, assembly GCF_964188315.1. Lineage (NCBI taxonomy): Eukaryota > Metazoa > Chordata > Lepidosauria > Squamata > Lacertidae > Podarcis > Podarcis muralis. The sequence goes on along the minus strand of NC_135660.1, from coordinate 8,336,563 downwards.
GGACGCCTCCATCTGCCCCAGCTGCAACAAAACATTTCTCTCCTGTATCGGTCTCTACAGCCACAGCAGGCACTGCAACTCTGCGACGTTTTCACTTTACTCCCAAAGGCGCACTCTTCCATTGTCTCCCCAGACAGATGGATGCCAACAACAACTGGAAGTAAGTGTCGTTAGTGGCTGTTAGTTGCTGCAGTGGAAGTTTAATGTAGGCACTTGGTTGGATCCTGACAATGGGCCGAGACACCAAGAGATTCTCTGATCCAAGAGCCTCCTTTCCCAAAGAGTCTCTTGCACATGGAGACATATGTGGTGTGTGTCCCCCGCATCAGAAGAAAAAAAATCCTTCTCCAGCAGCAATTATTCCTTACAATACATTAAAGGTCACTTCCAGGAAGGCATTTATGCAGAAAGGAGCATCACCAAGCAGCCCAGTTGCAAAACCTTCAAGGGCCACATCCTGGAAGACTTCAATAACTTTTTTTTTTCCCTGGCAGCACGGCCAAATGCTTTTCTCTTTCTTTCCCTTTTTTTTTTAATTAATTAAAGGGAGAATTGTATGAACCACAGGAATTTATTTTTGCTATAAGGCTTCCTTGATTATTTTGCCACTTCTCAAATTGTATTGGATTTCTCCTGCAGTCAAGAGATTTTTGCATCTGAATAGCCTGGGAGGGGCTCTTTTATCTCTGGCTAATTGCAGATTGCAAGCAAAGCTGTGCCTGTTCAGCACCCTCCTCTTCCTAATGATACCCGGTTTTGTCAGTTTTACATTCTTGCTGCAGTGAGATGGGTTTGCGTCTCACCGAAAATTGCCTTCATTTCTCTGCGGTTTCCCTCCCTCCCCCCCCCCAGCCCTTTTTTTCTATTTGGTGAGATCTAGTGCTTATTGTATTTACATCAGAATACGGGAAACGGCTGCAGATGAGGACATCTATACCTGGCATATTTATGGCACTTTGCAGCATTCACAAGTTCATGAGGATACTGCAACCCAGCCTTCCCCAACCTTGGGTCCCTGGATCTGGCTGGACTACGACTCCCATCATCCATAATTCTTGGCGGTGGATGATGGGAATTGTAGTCCAACAACATTTGGGGCCTCAAGGCTGGGGGGGAGGCTGTTCAAGATCCTTGCAGGAGCCCTGGGAAAAGGACCATAGCTCCGTGACAGAGCTGGAAAAAGCCACCAGGTCAGCATCTTTGGAGAAGGCATTCTTGTTGTTGTTTAGTCGTGTCTGACTCTTCGTGACCCCATGGACCAGAGCACGCCAGGCACTCCTGTCTTCCACTGCCTCCCGCAGTTTGGTCAAACTCATGCTGGTAGCTTCGAGAACACTGTCCAACCATCTCATCCTCTGTCGTCCCCTTCTCCTTGTGCCCTCCATCTTTCCCAGCATCAGGGTCTTTTCCAGGGAGTCTTCTCTTCTCATGAGGTGGCCAAAATATTGGAGCCTCAGCTTCAGGATCTGTCCTTCCAGTGAGCACTCAGGGCTGATTTCCTTCAGAATGGAGAGGTTTGATCTTCTTGCAGTCCATGGAACTCTCAAGAGTCTCCTCCAGCACCATAGTTCAAAAGCATCAATTCTTCGGCGATCAGCCTTCTTTATGGTCCAGCTCTCACTACTGGGAAAACCATAGCTTTAACTATACGGGCCTTTGTTGGCAAGGTGAAGTCTCTGCTTTTTAAGGCATTCTACCCCTCCATTTAAAGCAGTTCCCTATGTTTCCAGTGCATCTGCTCTTTATACAGAAAGTACCAGGTTCAAATCCTGGGCATCTACAGGCAGGAGTAGGAATGTCCAGTCTGGAACCCTAGAGCATGGGTAGGCAAACTAAGACCCGGGGGCCAGATCCAGCCCAATCGCCTTCTAAATCCGGCCCGCAGACGGTCTGGGAATCAGCGTGTTTTTACATGAGTAGAATGTGTCCTTTTATTTAAAATGCATCTCTGGGTTATTTGTGGGGCATAGGAATTCGTTCATTTTTTCCCTTCAAAATATAGACCGGCTCCCCCACAAGGTCTGAGGGACAGTGGACCAGCCCCCTGCTGAAAAAGTTTGCTGACCCCTGCCCTAGAAAGCAGATTGAGCTACGTGTATCAGTGATCTCAGGAATGTAAGATTTTTATTAAAAGAATGAGATATAGAGAACTAATCTAAATTTAAAAGGAGCTGCAAGAAATACAAATAGAATAAGTAGAATACAGAGTCCTCTCTTAAAGGAAGGTCTTAACTCTTACTGCCCACAGAAAGCAGTAGCCCCTTCCCAGCTCTCACCTGGGATCTTTAACAACAACAACAACAACAACAACAACAACAACAACAACAACAACAACAACAACAACAACTTAATTATACCTTGCCCGTCTGGCTGGGTTTCTGCAGCCACTCTGAGTGGCTCCCAACAGAATACAGTGGTACCTCGGATTAAGAACTTAATTTGTTCCGGAGGTCTGTTCTTAACCTGAAACTGTCCTTAACCTGAGGTACCACTTTAGCTAATGGGGCCTCCTGCTGCCGCCGCGCCGCCAGAGCACGATTTCTGTTCTCATCCTGAAGCAAAGTTCTTAACCCGAGGTACTATTTCTGGGTTAGAGGAGTCTGTAACCTGAAGCATCTGTAACCTGAAGCGTCTGTAACCCGAGGTAAAAAGGTAAAGGGACCCCTGACCATTAGGTCCAGTCGTGACCGACTCTGGGGTTGTGGCGCTCATCTCGCTTTATTGGCTGAGGGAGCCGGCGTACAGCTTCCGGGTCATGTGGCCAGCATGACTAAGACACTTCTGGCAAAACCAGAGCAGCGCCAAGAAATGCCGTTTACCTTCCTGCCAGAGCGGTACCTATTTATCTGCTTGCACTGGTGTGCTTTCGAACTGCTAGGTTGGCAGGAGCAGGGACCGAGCAACAAGAGCTCACCCCATCATGGGGTTTCAAACCACCGACCTTCTGATCAGCAAGCCCTAGGCTCTGTGGTTTAACCCACAGTGCCATCCGCATCCCTGTAACCTGAGGTACCACCGTATTAAAAACATTCCTCCCACCCTCTCACCCTGGTAGACCACCATCTCCCTGTTTCTCGCCCAAGATCCTCCATCAAGCATCTACCACCGCCATGGGCATATAACCCCTGGACCTTTCTAAAGGCCCAGAGCAGAGGAAGCCAAAGAAATAACAGGAGAAAATGAAAGAGACCAGAAAGAGACAGGAAGGAAGGAAGGAAGGAAGGAAGGAAGGAAGGAAGGAAGGAAGGAAGGAAGGACATCCGATTTTTCACCTGCTGGTTACATAAAAAAAGAGAAAGAAATCAAGACATTCAGTCCACAATAACATATATCTTTTCCACTTTCTGTTAAGCAACATTTCTTTTAAGTCAGGTAGGTGTGCCAGTGGTCTGACCCAGTCCAAGACAGTTTCCTACGTTCCCCTCGTAACCACCTGGGGCTTTTCCAATCCCAGGAAGGTATCCTTACAACCACACCACCCTGGCTTTCAAAATACCAGTGTTTGGCTATGCATATGAGGCCAGTCCAATAATAATAATAATAATAATAATAATAATAATAATAATAATAATAATTTATTTATACCCCTCCCATGTGGCTGGGTTTCCCCAGCCACTCTGGGTGGCTTTCGACAAACAAAATATTAAAATACAGTAATGCATCAAACATTAAAAGCTTCCCTAAACAGTCCAAGTGCTGCCTGTAGAGAAAAGCTGCCGTCTAAGGAGCCTGCAAGCCTCTCTCTCTCTCCCTCCTGCCTGCTCAGGAACACAAAACCTTCAGCTGGGCCTCTCCCCTTTGGAACGTGCTTGACACCTGTGGGCTGGAGGGGAAGGAAGTGTCAATAACTTCCTTCTCCCTGGGCTCCGAGAGCGGCAAGCCTCGTCTTGGGCACTTGGCAGATGGATGATGAGGGAGCGGCAGCAGGTCAGGTTTCCCTCTGCCCTCAAATACAGAAAGCCTTCCGGCCTCTCGCTCTCCAGATTCACGGGCTGGAGCCTGCAAAGGGCAAGCTTTCCAGGAACATCAGCGGCCTGGGGGTCATTTCTCTTCGGCCCGAGGTCACAGCCAGACCACTCGCCTTCTCTTCCGTCAGTCTGGGAGAAGCCAGAAGGGCCTCCTCACCACGAGTAAGCAGCTAAGCAGATTGCCGTGTGGGATCCGTGCACAATTCCCCAAAGTAGAAATGCACCACGATTTGACGTTTGCCGGGGAAAAGCAGCCAGACCCATCGTACCTTCAAGGAAGGACTTTCGGCTGATTTCACCCACGCAGAACAAGGGAAGAAGGACTGTCATGAAGGCAAAACCCTGTAAATGGAACACACCGCAATTAGCGCAAACTTCATCAGCCTCAGCAAAGCCTCAGAAGGATCGTGGAATCACTGAGCTTGGAGGACATCAGACGGGACCTTAAAAGGCATCTAGCTCAACCCGTGGGCTTAAGGTGGCATCTGCAATGGACAATTCAACTACAGTGGTACCTCTGGTTACGTACTTAATTCATTCCGGAGGTCCGTTCTTAACCTGAAACTGTTCTTAACCTGAAACACCACTTTAGCTAATGGGGCCTCCTGCTGCCGCTGCGCTGCTGCCACACGATTTCTGTTCTCATCCTGAAGCAAAGTTCTTAACCCGAGGTACTATTTCTGAGTTAGCGGCATCTGTAACCTGAAGCGTATGTAACCTGAGGTACCACTGTACTGCAGCACCCCTGACAGTGTGACCATTCTGTGGAAATACCTCCAGCGAAGGAGAGACTGCCGCTTCCTGAGGCAGAGAGTTCCACAGTCAAACAACTCTTGCCACTAGGAAGCGTCTCCTAACGTTCGGCCAAAATCCGCTTCCCTGCAATTTCCACCCCTTTGGTTCCAAGTCCTGCCCTCTGAAGCAACAGAGAGCAAGTCTCCTCTGTCTTCTGCACAACAGCTCTTCAGATATTTTGAAGGCCACTATCTTGGTTACATTACAGACAACTACATGAGATGTACAAGGAAGACAACAAGAAAGGGTTACTTATACAACTTCTAGATTTCAAAAGGAAGTTATAGAAGAAAAAGTAAAGCTGTTGAAGAAAGCATATAGTATTTTGCTAGAATGGGAAACAAAAGATGAGGAGGTCAAATTGGTTATGATTAAATGGGCACAAGATATAGGACATAATATACAATTTGAGGATTGGGGAAAACGGTGGAAAGTAAATTTGAAATGTACAGATTGTTTTCTTTTGAAAGAAAATTATATGAAAATGATGTATATGGTATATTACACCAGTACAGATAGCAAAAATGTACAAAACCGAGTCAAACACATGTTGGAAATGTAAAGAAAAAGAAGGAACTTTTTATCATATATGGTGGGAATGTAGAGAAGTGAAAAAAAATTGGGAAATGATATACAATGAACTGAAAAAAAATGTTTAAAATGACATTTGTAAAAAAAATCCAATGGCATTTCTATTAGGGATTCTAGGGCAAGACCTGCCAAGAAAAATAAATAACTTATTTATGTATGCTACAACAGCAGCAAGAGTCTCGGTAGCACAAGGATGGAAGAATGAGGAAATCCCAACGAAAGAACAGTGGCAAGAAAAATTGATGAGTTATGCAGAACTGGCTAAATTGACATACAAACTGCGGGACAAGGTCAACTGTGACTTTAAGGAAGAATGGGAACTTTCCCCAAATTATCTAAAAAGACAACAAAATGCACTGGACTCCTTGGCAGGTTTTGAATAAACACACACAAATTTCTTGGTTGACAACATGATAGATAGATAACGTAAGGATATGTACAATTTTATAACATGCAGAGAACAATATGTGCTGAGAAATCAGAGAGAGGAGCTGAGGAAAGTCTCAGTGGGGGGGAGGGAGGGTTTGAAGGGGGTGGGCAAAAAGGGGGAAATAATAATGAATATGATATGTTTTGACAGTTTGTATGTTGAAATTGTTAATAAAAATATTAAAGAAAAGATAAGAAGAAGGCCGCTATCCATTTTGCCCTGACCATCTCTTCTTTGGGCTACAAAACCCCGCAGAGCTTTCATAGGACTCGGCGTCTGGACTCCCCACCATCCTGGGTGTGACTGGAAGTTGGCTCATTTAGTTTAGAGCAATGGCAGACCATTTCCTCTGACAGTTGGCAATAGGCTGCATCAGGGATGGTTTGTGGACCAGATGATTCTCTAGGTCCCTTCCAACGCTACAACTCGTATGTCGCAAAAGATCCACTGCTGCTATCCCTACCTGGCCAGTGAAGCAATAGGCGAGGGCAGGTTCCTGGCAATGTTATTGTTGTTATTATTAAGGAGTTTCTGGAGGTAGAGTCATCAGCAGTGATTCGCTCAGGACCTACAGACACCTTTGGTGTCTGGGATCAGAAGAGAGCGAGATCTTATCCACCTGATCATCAGCTGTCAGGCTGCCCTGGCTGAATCAGAGCAACAGCCCTGTTTATCTTGCTGATGCACATGGCAAAATCCAACACTCAGATCATGCCAGCTCACACCGGTAGGGCGAGTCCGACAGGTGTTGCCAAAGAAGGAAGAGAGGAGCGGACCCTGCCAGTATCTGCCGAGCTGGCAGGTGGAGCTGGGCCAGAAGAGAAGCAGATCACATCTTCAGATGGAGTTTCGTTTCCTCCACCTGCAGCCTCCTTATCACCCTGCCTGAGCGGCAACTTGCAACCCGGGTGTTTCCTGGGCTTGCTTTGAAACCTGCACCTCCGCTTGGTTGCGCTGAAAGAGCTTCGTCAGCTGTGGGTGAGGAAACAACCAGTGCCTCTGAGCATGCCCAGGCTGCTTTCTTCCAGCTATTGCAGAACTGCAGCCCACCTGAACTCAGAATTAAGCCAATGGGCCTCTCTGTCCCTAGTTGAGGACAAAAATGAACCCTCCTAAAGCCTGCCCCCCCCCCACGTCCTGTTTATTGTGCATTCATGACTATTTGTGGTCGTGGTGGTATTGGGGCAGTTATATGTGATCCCACTTTCGAAGCTATTTGAACCTGCAAAAGTTTGGGAGCAGAAACAACAACTTCTTTTTTATTTAGAGAGCCAGTGTGGTGTAGTGGTTAAGAGCGGTAGTCACGTAATCTGGGTAACCGGGTTTGCTTCCCCGCTCTTCCACATGCAGCTGCTGGGTGACCTTGGGCCAGTCACACTTCTTTGAAGTCTCTCAGCCCCACGCACCTCACAGTTTGTTGTGGAGGAGGAAGGGAAAGGAGAATGTTAGCCTGTTTGAGACTCCTGAAGGGGAGTGAAAGGCGGGATATCAAATCCAAACTCTTCTTCTTCTTCTTTATTTATACTCGGCCTATCTGGCTGGGTTTCTCCCCAGTGGCTTCTAGTACATATAAAAATTTAATAAAACGTCAAACATTACAACCTTCCCGATACAAGGCTGCCTTCAAATGTCTTCCAAAAGTTGTGTAGTTCTTTATCTCCTATGCAGTATTGTTATGTCTGTGACGTCTTGCAAAATACACCCACAAAGGGTATCGGTCTGGAGGGGCCTCCTGACACCCCCTCTGTTATATTCCCCTCCACCCTTCCACCGTATGCACATTTATACTGTATGCTGCTCAGGGCAGAGATCTATCTTTTGCTTATGTCGCCCTGCGAAGCACCGTGCACAGTTGTGGCTCTGTGTAAATAATAAGCAACTATACGTTATAAGGGGCCAGGATGTAGTGGCAGAATGCTTGCCTTCCAAGCAAGGTTTTTAATGCCTTCAGTCCTTGGGACCTATGAAAATAAGCAACAGTGCCTCTGAGCAGGCACAGAGTATATTTCACTTGCAAATAAGGTCCAGGTTAGAGCCAGCCTTTCCCACCCTGGTGTCTTGCTGGACTACAACCCCACTCTCCATCAGCAGGGGCTGATGGGAGCTGGAGGCCAGATCATTGGAAGGGCACCAGGTAGAGCAAGGCCTGTCTTAAAGGCAACATCGCTGTGGTTACTGCATCCCTTCTCCGCATTACCTGGTGGCATCCACCTGAAAACGCTTGGTAACCTTCTGACATCAGCCTAACATTTCCCTCTCATGGACCTCTCTGGTGGCTGCTGAATTCAGGTGGTGGAGGGACATCAACTGAGATGACGCCACATCATGCACCAGCTTCTGTTAGGCCAGGGGTGGGGAAACCTTTTCAGGGCCAGGTTCCCTCACAAGCAACATTTGGGGGGGGGGGCACAAGCCTGCAGTGGGCAGGGCCAGAGGCAAGAAGTAGCTGGGTCAAAGTTGGATGTGCAGCAGATGATGATGATGATGATGATGATGATATACCCCACCCATCTGGCTGGGTTTCCAGATGTTACCCGTATCTGTGTATATTTCAGGCACACACAAGTCAGGGGTTTGTACACACCCTTTATTCAGGCAAGTGAGAGGCATCTTTACGGCTCAAGGGGAATCCTTTCTAGCTAGGGGAAAGCTCTTGAGGAGGGGAAAGCCCTAGAGGAGGGGAAAGCCCTTGAGGAGCAAGATCAGAGAGGGAGAATGTCCTGGGGTTGAGTGTCGTCTATTAAGAGTCCCAGGGGCCAGATGGAAAGGATTTGAGGGTCGCTCTGGCTTTCCCCACCACTGGGTTAGGCATTCTGGAAAGAGATTTGGATGGCGAGTAGTTCTGCACAGAGGAACCACAGAGAAGCCCCATTCATGGTGGCATAGGAAAAAGGCAAAATTAAGCAGCTGCAGCTTTCACCATTGGTGACTCCTCCCGCCGCAAGTGCAGGTTGAGGCCTTGAGGAAGCAGCTCCCATGTACTTCCTCATATTTGGAACACTGATGCATGATGCCCCTCCTTCCCCCTCTCCGTACCACACTGCCGGTGACTTTCTCAGCTGTTTCAGTATCTTATTTGTCATGGTGATTGCTCAACGACTCCTCTGAGATGTACACAAATCCAGAGCATTGCTTTGTGGTCACTAGCTTGGAATCTGGGTAGGCTCGGGTGTGCTTGAAGAGGCTCACCTTTAGAAACCTGTGCATTCTGATTTAGTGAGGTCAGGGGGAAAGCACAGGCTCAGCAGCCCAGTTTCGTGCGGAATTGTGAGTCTCCCCACACCCTGTGTGAAAATGGGGGTGTTTTGTCACCTTCTTCCCTTCACCTCGGTAGATCCTTGACTAATAGAGGAGCGCTGGTTCTCAAATTCTCCATCCAGCTTGTTAGAGCACCTGCATTTTGGGGTGTGTGTGGTGTTAGGGGAGGGGCAATACCTCTGGTGGGGACATGTCGTGCGCCTTCTGGACCTTTGGACCCCACCCTGCACTCAGCTCTCACCTGGGGCTCCTAGAAGCTGCCAGAATGAGACATTGGCCACACCCTAGGAAACGGCTTCAGCTGGCCAGCTAAACCAGGTGAGAGTAGCCAATGGCTTTCAAACCCTCGGGGAGTTAGAGAGTTCGCCTGCATGTGAAGAAAGCCTTAGGTGGATTGAGCAGACCAGACCAATAGGGGGTCCAACGGTGAAGAAGGCAGTTTCTGCACTGTGGAGGAAAGTGAAGGGCAGAAAGGGCTCAGGGGCGTTCCTAGGCGGGGGCAGGGGGGCAGTCTGCCCTGGGTGCCACTCCAAAGGGGGTGCGACAAAATACCAACTCCCAATCAGCGACACCTCCCGGGGCGCGCGCTGCTCGTCGTTTTCCTCCCCCCGCCTCCCATGTCATCCTCGTCGTGCCATGCCCCTGGGATGCGCACCACGCCCTCGGGACGCATGACACACCCCCAAGGGTGGTGCGTTATGCCCCCCCCCAGTTGCGTCCACATAGGAAGGGAGCCCATCTAGGGGCAGGTAAACGCTGGTCCTAAACTTCCACTGCCTTGTGGGATGTCTTCAGGAGAAGAAATGGCTATGGAGTAGCCAAATCTGGAGTGGAGTTCCTAAGATGGTTCAGTGGCACCTTGTGCACCTCCTTCTGGCAACCCCTTCAACTCAGCTGGCTCCTATGGACCCCATCAGTAATATAATAATAATAATAATAATAATAATAATAATAATAATAATAATTTATACCCTGCCCATCTGGCTGGGTTTTCCCAGCCACTCTGGGCGGCTTCCAACAGAATATTAAAATACAATACAGTGGTACCTCGGGTTACATACGCTTCAGGTTACAGACGCTTCAGGTTACAGACTCCACTAACCCAGAAATATTACCTCAGGTTAAGAACTTTACCTCAGGATGAGAACAGAAATCGTGCTCTGGCGGCGCAGCGGCAGCAGCAGGCCCCATTAGCTAAAGTGGTGCTTCAGGTTAAGAACAGTTTCAGGTTAAGAATGGACCTCCGGAACGAATTAAGTACTTAACCCGAGGTACCACTGTAATCTGTTAAACATTAAAAGCTTCCCTAAACAGGGCTGCCTTCAGATGTCTTCTAAAAGTCCGGTAGTTGTTTTTCTCTTTGACATCTGGTGGGAGGGCGTTCCACAGGGCGGGTGCCACTACCGAGAAGGCCCTCTGCCTGGTTCCCTGTAACTTGGCTTCTCATAGTGAGGGAACCGCCAGAAGGCCCTCGGCACTGGACCTCAGTGTCCGGGCAGAACGAGGGGGGTGGAGACGCTCCTTCAGGTATCCATCAGTGAGACCGAGAGGAGGGTCTTGTCGGCTGGGCAGCCCAGGAGCTCCATACATTGCCCAGGCTTGCAACCCTGGGAGGTCACTTCGGTGCTGCTTAATGCAGCAGTTTGACTTCACCCCTGGAGGCACAGTCCATTGTCTCTTGAGACAGACGGAGGCCAACAACAACGATGCCATGTGCACAAGTTGGTTATACGTGCCAAGCACCCTGCCTCCTTTCCAATAGGTGCAGACTCCATAACTTCCTGCTGAAAACCCGTAACTTTTTATACTGCAAACGGACATCGTTGCTGTTGTCGCAGGTTAAGAGCTGCAGCTCAAGAGTGGCTCTCCAGATGGCAATATTGTGGTGACATTGGGAGAAGCGTCACAGAACAGCTAATGAAGTGAAATGACGTGTGGGCAACGCAGTGTGCTTCCCCCACTAAGGCAGTTCTAGTATCTCACTGGCTTGTTGCAGGACACATTTTGCAACATCAAAAGTATAGGGTCTATACTTAGCAGAAGGCTTTATGTCAGCACATGGCTCCTTTACCTGCTCGCATGAGTATCTGGGGAAATCCTGACCATGCCATATCTGCGAAATCTGCCGCTATCTCCATGCTGCTGCGGCTGCGGAGTTCTTTATTCCTATCTTTTGTTAACTCTCAGGCTTCCCCTCCCCCCGCCTCCCATGTCATCCTGCCCATTCATGAATGGGAGCCCCCCATCTCCCACCGCAGCACTTTAATAGCTGGCAATCCCCCACGCGGCCACTAGGTGGAGCAGCCTCCTCGCCGTGCCTCCCGCCCGGCCAGTGAGCCTTGAGAGCTGGTCTCGGAGCGCCCGCCCTTTCCAATTCATCTTTCCCTCGGAGCCCCGCCTCCCCGCTTCGGGAGGCGGCAACCCAGAGGACGCCAGCCGCCCAATCAGCGCGAGGCGTGGCGTTGCTAGGGGCGTTCCCGTCGCTCCTGGCCCGCGCTGAGCGGGCGCCTGGTTGCCGGGGGCGCGGCCCTGGGCGCGATTGGCAGCCGGGCTCCTCCCCCTGGGTCTGAGCCGCGGCGGCTTTGCAGGAGCGCCCAGAGCGAGAGCGTGAGCGGCCGAGAGAGGATCCCCCAGCGAGGGGCGGCGCTGGCTGCGTGCGGAGCCCGCGAGTCGCTTGCAGCCTGCCGCGCACCGAGCCTCCCGGGTCTCTCCAGCCGGGGAGGAGGACCCTCTGCGGATCCCCGACGCCGGGGAATCCCCAGCGCGGACCCAAGAGAAAACCAGGTGTGGGGCGGGAGAGATCGTGGCACTCCAGCCCTGCCGCGCTTCAGCACCGGACCGTCCGCAAGGGCCTGGACGAGCCCGCTTCGGTTCCGACCCAGCAGCAGCGCAAGAGGAAGCGGAGCTTAGCAAGCCGAGCGGGGATCCGCTGTCCGCATCGCGGAGCGGAGCGGTCGTCTGGAGAAGCCCCGGCCGGTTCTGACCCGCTCCAAGTCCCCCGGACCCGAGCAAGGGAGTCCCCCCGGAGCTGCTGGGGAGAGCGGCGTCCTTGGAGAGGCGCGCGGAACTCCGGTGCCGTCGGAAGACCCGCTCCGGCGAGAGGTTCCGGAGGGCGCCCGTCCAAAGCCACCTCCGCCCGGGCTGCGGGGTCGGGCGAGGAAGCGAGGGCAGGACTGTTGTCTCTCTTTGGCGGAGTACGAGGCGCCTTGGGCGGACAGCGCCTTTCGGGACCGCCCGGGACTACCGGATCGACCCGCTGGAGCCTGGAGGAGTTTAATTTCGGGAGGTTTTTTGGGTGCAAAGATCAGCCCGCCGGACGCCGAACCGACGCCGGGAGCGGACCGTGGGCTCCCCGCCGAGGAGCAGCGACAGCGACGCGCCGGAGGTCCGCGCCCGCCCCGGGGGCTCGGGATTGTGTAGCCGCCCCGCCGGGCTCCGGCCCCGCGATGGCCGCGGCCCGCCCGGGGGCGCCCCAGCCGCTGCTCCCGGTGGTGCTGCTGCTTCTGCTGCCGGGCGGCTGCCGCGCATTGGAAGGTGAGGCCCCGCGGATCCCTTGGGGGGCAGTGAGGGGGGGGATTTCCCGCGGGGATCGGCCTCTCCGTCGGGGGATCCCCATTCCGAGGGAGCGAAATGGTAAAAACCTCAGCTTGGCACTCAGCTTTGCATGTGCACATTGAATTCTGCGGATGCACCCACTAAATATTTGCGTTTTGGGGGTACCGGGGGTGCTTAAGAACCCCACCATTTTCCAGAGTCACGAACCCTTTTTAAGCTTTATCAATATATCGGACATCAGATGGAGAGGCAGCCTCCAGAGGTGTCTGCTGTCCTGAGTCCACATACACGCCCCAGAACGCCCGTCCATTGCCTTGGATGGGTGCCTGGAGAGAAGCCATTGTCCCTGTCTGTTTGGGATGGGCAATTGTTCCACCTCCGCCCTACCCCCCCCCCATTCAAACACTTGGCCCCTTCTTCTGCCCTCCAGCCTCTGTTTCACAAATCTGTGGCAGCCTCGATGAAAATAATCAAGTCCGAAGCATGCCCTCTTGGCCTGAGATCCAGTCTCTGGTCTTTCCAGGGTCTTCTAGCTTAGATCCTCCGCCCCCCACTTTCTGAACCGTGGCGTTAGATAGGGCCACCACCCTTGCTTAACGGCGATGTCCTGTGTTATGACACCGGCAGCTTCGAAATTGGGGGGCAAGCGAAGGAAGCTGGTGGCCAACTGGCCTGCCTTGGCCTTGCTGCCCGTTGTGTGGGTTGCTGAGAGTTGGCTCAGCTAGATTTTGGAGGGCGATTGTGTTGTAAGTGGCAGATGAGAGAGAAGAGATCCTCAGAGCTGTCAAGTGCTATCCATAAAGTTGCTAAGTTCGCCATGCTTTTGACTGCGGGTGAGTTTTGGACCTCTGCAGCTCAGAATTTGGGTTTGCATTCTTTTCTCAGTTCTTTGGACTGCTTTCTTCTGGCTGTGGGAGCAGGATGTAGTTTTCTTCAGATTGGGAATGGGGAAGCAGAGAGGGCACTTCTGTCACTTGGCCTGCATTAAACAGAAAAGCAAAGCTGTGAAATGAAGCAGTTCGTGGTAGACTTTAAAAATAAAAAAGCCAAGTTCAGAGTTTGTTTTAAAATTAGTTCCCTCTGTAAGAGAGCCTCACATGTAAGAGCAGTGGCTTACTTAGTTGTTGCATTTCACAGCATAGATGTCTCACTGAAAAGTTCCGATTCTGCAGAAATTGTTGGAGCCACCTGAAGATAGCCTGAGTATCCTATTCCTGCTTTAAGCCCAAATGGTACTTCTGTTTAGTATAAAGCACAATTTTAGCAGAAATGGAGAGGTTTGTATTCTAGTGGAATCTCCCCCCATATGCTTCCTATCTTCAGCAAAAGAACAGTAGACATTAATGTTCCTTTTGGGTGTAGGCAGATTTCAAGTTTGCTTTTCCACAACCCCTCAGTCCTGAAGGCCAGAAATGGTGCTCTTTAGCCTCACCGAAAGGTTGAGCATTCAAGAACCAGGACGAAAGGTTTGCAACTCAGTTGAATTGCGAGACTAGAGGAGAGAAAACTGGTTGTTTTCCAGTTCTGGTAGAAGTTTTAACTTTAGTCATTTTGCCAAATGTGTGGGAATCACGAGCTTTTGTCCCATCAGAGAAAAGGTGTTGGGCCTTTGAGCAAGCTCGGGGAAAAATTTGGTTCATCTTGCCCTTTGTGTTCTGAATCTTGTCAAAATGAGAGTTGGGGGGGGGGACATGTTTCCAGCATGCACAAGAAGAACAGCACAGAAGCTGGAATGCAGACATATGTGACACATTCTCAAAAATCAGTGCTGGGGAATTTTCTTAATAGGCAGCCTCATTTCTCCATCTACCTCCCAGCCTCCCTTCCACACAAATATGGAAGTTGTGTCTTTAAAAGTAGCTCCTGTGAATTTCCCCAAATACATCAGATCTTAAAACCCGCCAGCTTCAGCATCGCTTCCCTCGGATACATTCAAAAACATGCTTTTGACTTCCTTTCTTCTTCTCCCCTGTTTGACGCTGGCTTCAAGTTTTCCTTCACAGGCACATTCTTTTGCTGGGATGGCAAAGGCGCTGGGTTTGTGGTGAAATGAGAGAGAAAGAGAAGGGGTGGGAGGGTGTGTGTGTGTAAGGAACCCTTTTTGGCTCCTTCTGAGATTTTCAAGAAACATGCCTCCTTCCAAATTACCTTGGCTCCTTTTGTGCAGAACAAGGTTGGAGCTTTTCCGCCTTTTTGGGAACTGCCTCAGCTGGAAGGCGAGGCATCAACACAGGCAGGCAGCCACTTCGTGGAATATCTCCCTTTCTCCAAGATAATTTAACTCCTGGAGAACAAGGGCCTTTTACACTGAATTGGAAATTCCTGCAGAGGGATAGATATTTTTCCCTGTTCCATATATGCAGCTCCATTTGTCCAGATGGGGACAGCCCAGGCATGTCACCAAATTGTATCAGAAACCAGGGCAAACCCACAAAGATCTCGTGAAGGGGACACATCACAAGACTTAAAACCAGTGTTGTGCGTTCTGCAAGTCTGCCTGCCTTCTCATTGTCGTCTTGGTGTTCTGATTTCCCTGACCTGGCGTGCTTCATGGGTACAGTGTCTGCCACGCTCCACACTTCAGGTGTTTCCCTTAAGTTTCTTCCGTTCTCTGCCGCTGAGATTGTCAGGCCCGTGTAGATCAATGCGTCTTTGTCCTGTCCTGCTTTGAGAAAATGGGGTGGCAACTTGTCACGGAGATCAGGTCCCCGTTAACCTCCTAAACGAAGAGCAAATCGGAGGCTATAGAAAGGCTTGCTCAGGAATGGCAACACTTTTTCCCTTTCCCTTTTTTACTGTTTCCCTTAAGTGTGTGTATTTAAAAAGAGCACCACCTTGCAGACGGAGGAGTTTGCGTCTCAGCTTCACGCCAGGCTCTCTCCGCGAGGCGCTCGCTTGGGGTCTCCGGGGCGTGTTCTTGGGTGGGTTCGCCAGTTGGCTTCTCAACCTGCACTTTCCCTGCTCTGCCTTTTGTTCCAGCTGGGCTGCGTGTAAACCGAGCAGTGGCGTGTGCGGCATATGTTGTGACTTAACTCTGCGAATCAGGGTCGCTTGACCCTTAAGATCACCAGGAATGCGCGCTTACATTCCCTTTTTGTAGGGCGGGGGCTCTCACTTAAAAATAAAAAGAATACGCGCATTGTGTTGTGGGTCCCCCCCCCCAATGCTGTTTAAAAAAGCTGCTTCCTGATCCAGACTGTGCCGTTTTTGAGCAGTTACTGTAAATCTAGTGTATGCATTACTTTAGTGCTAATAATAAATCCATAGCAGCAATAAATCCATATGCGCACACTCTATATAAACCGCAGCTGCTAGTAACCGGGGGTTCTGCCACCTCGCGCTGCCCTGTCAGGTTTCGGTGCCAGAAATGTGTAACTCCCAGCTAGTTTTGTTACCTCTGCGTCCTGACCCGTGAGAGTTGGGATTTTGCGGTCGGCTGGGGTGTGAGCGTGCACATTTTTAGACTTGTGTCTGGGCTTTTTTTTTTTTTTTTTAATGCAACACGACTCTGTTCAATTGTGCTCCTTCTCCCCTCTCCTCCCCGCTGCTCCTCTTGGCTTGACCTATGGGGAGCCTGGTGGAGAGTCCAGTTTCTTTGCAAGGGAGCGCAGAAGGGGAGACGTCGAGGGGCCGAGAGAGGAGGAGAGCGGTGGAAGGGTGTGTGTGTGTGTGTGTGTGTGTGTGTGTGTAGAAGCCTGCTTTTCAGCAGCGAGTCACAGAGGGCTTTGTAAGGGCTGGGAAGAAAATGGTTCCTTCCCCCAGATTTCTGTGCAAGCGTGCTGGGTCTGTTTGAAGTTACAGTGTGCTTTTCTTCTCTGGTTCAGCAGCGCCTCAGCCTGCCGGAGCAGGAATGCTCTGGCCCAGAAGCAACGGCGGCGGCTTTCTCTGGCAAAGGCACTTGAACGCGAAGAGAGGCGAGCTGGGCTGGGGAGCCGAGGCCCCGCGGGAATAGGTTTCCCTTGCTCGGCCGAAGAGGGCAGGAGGAGCGCTTTTGGAAAATGCAAGCTTTCTCTTCTTTCCCTTTAGCTCAGTTTTTGCTTCTTCCATTGCTTGGGACCATCCCACCCCTGTTCTGCTGGAAAGAGAGAGAAAAACGATACGCCGTTAATTTAAACTGCATTAAATCACATTTTCTATACCTCTTAGTGCTTCTGATGCCCTGTGCTTCAGCGCAAGGGAAGGAATTAATAATACTGGCTTGGGAACAATGGCAAAGGACAGGTTCTTTTTCTTCTTCCTGCCTGCTCACCTGCGCACAAAGAGGCACAAACTCTGTAGGGGCAAGGCGGGCAAGAGCAGCTCCTGTCCCTGCAAAACCTCGAGCGTTTCCTTTTCCTTTGTCCTGGCTAGCTTGCACCCGGACACTGCACCGAGGGATTCGGGGCACAATTAACCTCTCCACTTTTGCAAAGGGCTCCTCCGCCCCCTGTATTCCCATGACTGGGTAAATGAATAACTCTTTGCTGAGACATTGGGAGGAGGAGGATATTGGGGACAAATGGAAAGCAGAGGGGACGCATTTCTGTTTACGGTCAACTCCCTGTGCTGCAGAGCAGCTACATAAGATCACTAAATGCCCAGAAGTTATCTCATAAGACCCTCTAACCGCTACCCTAGCGACTAAGGGTGCGGTTTAAAAAGTGGATTTTCCCACCATCACCACCTCTTTGTGGGTGAAGCCCGTGCAGGTGAATGTAAATACAGAACTGGGTGGTGGGAGAGATTGCTTCACATTAGCTCAATGTGGAGCGCGGGGGTGCTTGTGGCATTAAGTGGGTCAGGAGGGAAGCTTGTTCATCCTTTCCCAAGTTTTGCTTGAGTTGAGCGAAGATGGAGGCTGGTTTGGGAGGCGCATTTTAGCTCTATAAAGCCTGGCAATTCTATAGTGCATTTGTTTCTGTGGCAGTGGACTCCCAGTCTAGTGTAGCAGAATGCACGCATTTAGGCACATGTTTTGACGTGGCGCGATGTGCGTGGTGCGTCCGCGTGCAACGTCGCGTTTTCTCCCCTCCCGATTCTATAGATGCGCTGCCAGGTATTTCCCTGACGGAGCGAGATTTGCTTTCTTTTAATTACAGTTCACTGAACTGCCTCCTCTCTCGGCGGGGACGCTCGGCCTGCTGTTTTGTTGATGCTTTAGGATAAGGCTGAGGGGAATCTGGTCACAGAACTCGGGAAGCTCTGGCCGAGCTCATTAAATCTCCCATTCCTTGCAAGCTGGCTCATCCGTCTGGGGGGAGAGAAAGGCTGTTCCTTTGTGCCCAGAAGAGCAGCCGGCTAATTGGCGACGAGGGCAAGCTTACAAGACGAGCTGCGTGGACTTCTGAGGGTCCCCCCTCCCGGGACGGTGTTCTCTGTACTTTCTATACTTTCCTTGCTCTCATCTTCGTATTTTCTCGGCGCCTAACTGAGCTTCACCTCGAGCTATACGGGCAAGCGCTAGGCTGATCATGATGCTGACTCTCTTGGGCTAAAATGATCTCTGTTCCCTCCATTTCCCTTAATGGTGGGGAATCCCTAGTACCGGACGATTCGCACCCAAGCACCCTTTGTGGTGGCATTTGGGGCTTTTCCCTCCTCCTCCTCCTTTCTAAAGTTCTTGTCAAGGCTGGCATCGTGCATGAAATATTCGGTTGCGTTTCCCCCTTTCTTCCCGCAGGCTGGTTTTGGCGGTTGCTGGCGACTGGGTACTCGGCAGGTTTTAATTAAACATCCCAAGGAACCTGAATCACGGGCTCACGTGTTGTTTTCTGTGTTGTGTTTTTCTTCCAGGCCCGCTTTTACTTACCTGCGGTGCCGACTCAAACTGGTTTTTCCAGGTTCAGCTTCTCCTTGTGGTGCCAAGCATGAGGGAAGGGGGCAGGCAGGCATCAGCGCGCATGTGCGGGGAACCATGTTCTCTCCAGCTGGGAGCATGGAGTAGAGGGTTCTGGAGCCACAGCGCATAGGCGCTTGTGTTGCTTTGCCCACCCCGGACCCCCATTTTGGGATTCTTCCCTCCTTGCCAAATAGACTGGCTGGTCAGATGTCCAGTTTTTTCCACTTAAGACCAAGCTGTCCCATCGGACAGGGTTTCCAGAACTTGAGGGATTCCCATCCGCAAAACCGGAATCCCCAAACCATATTGCCCCGTGTCACGGCGCATCATCTCGTGTGGGCATTTTCGTTTGTGTGTTTACATGCGTCTCTGCTTGCAAATATGGCGGCCCTCCCTCGCTTAAGCTTTCTTGTTTCCACAAAGCCACTATGTGGAGATGCAGCCTTAATGAGGGCGCAGGTTGTTGTGACTCCACAAAGATCGCATCCGGGGAACAAAAGATAGTGTAACGATTGGGCCTCTCATTAGAGGCTATTGGCAGGTGGAGGAGTCAAAATGGCGGCTAGATTGACTGCCATAATTAATACTGCACAGCGTGTGGCTGGAAAGCAGAATCTGTTCGCCGTCCTCAAGGTCCTGCTATCCTGCATCCTCTGGGGTGGGGCATGTCTTGCAGCAGAAGGGGGCCTGCTGCACGGTTGTGGGATAGGAGAGACAGACAGCGACTCTGGGCGAAAGGAGTAGTTTCTAGCTGCCGTCTGAGAGAAGTTGCATGTCTCTGGCGGGTTTGAGAAGAAGTGTTGGCCATGGCAACTGCATGTGCACATTTCAGATGGAATCTGGGTCTGTTCTTTTGTGGGCAGCACATTGGCACCGTGGAAGAATGCTAGAGCTTCTTTCCTCAGCCTGCCACCCTCTCATCACCTATGCCATGATGGCAGCGGATGATGGGAATTGTAGTCCAGAACATCTTGAGGGGCCACCAGGTTGGAGAAGGTGGAGCTAGTGCCATAGCCCCACAGCTTCTGTGAACTATCTTCCATTTCAGCATGTGAGATCTTCCAGCCATGGATCTTGGCCTAAGTAGATCCTTCTCAAACCCCTCTGCTAAATTCAGCTGGAATTTGTGTGCGCGTATTTGATGCCATGGCTTTGTTTGGGTGGTGCGTAAGATGAAAATGGGTCTTAAATCTGGGCCTGGCTGAGCAAGGCCCCTTTGAGCAATGTTTTTGGCGTGATATGAGCTCCCTGCACAGACATGCCGCTGAAATTTTGTAACTCGAGGGATTGTGTTGGATACCTCTTAGTAGCGATTGCTGTCTAGTAGGGTTTATCTTCTCCTTTGTTAAAAAAGCTGCATTTCAGACATACAGTGGAGATACAAGAAAGAATGAGCATTTATTATTATTATTAATTTAAACATGTATAATACCCTTCATTCAAAGATCCCAGAGCGGTTCACAACAGAAAAATGTAAATGGCTATCGAAGACTGCTCACTTTTGCAAGGGAAAGAAAAGATGGAAAGGTTTGCAAGGAAGTGTGATTCCATGCAAGGGAAATAGCAGCAACAGCACAATATTTGGACCCTTTCCCCGTTGCTGTGAAAGTCAGCCCAGGCCCCATGGCTTCCTTAAGGCCATTGTGTCGCCCGTTTCCCCAGCACATAGGAACCCTCTTGTTACTCTGGTGTGTGTTGGGGGCTTCTTGTTTTTGTTTGTGTGTGTTTTTCCTCCTCTTGTGTCTCTAGGAGCCTGCAGCTTTCCCTTGCACCTGTTCCCCCCCCAAGCCCCCACCTTGGAATGTGAAATGTAGGAAACATGTAGGAACTTCGGCCGGGTTTATAATCGACAGCATGCATGCCAGCTCTGGGGTTTTGGTGGGGGTTTTTTGCGTGTGTTTGTGTGTGGGAAGGCTGCATTTGACACTGAAGTTGCATGGATTCGCCCGAGGACTCAGTGGGCTATCTTTATGATCCTGAGCAGCTTTTTCTGTCCTTCGCCATTTCAAAAAGGGCTGGACAGAGGCCCTCCGGTCGCTGCTGAAGTCCCGTCCCAAAGCCGCCTCTTTCTACAGCATTTGCTCTGGCTGAGACTTCTGGGGGAAGCCCTTGCCTCCTCTGGCAAGAGGGGAAGGGGCTTTGTTGCCTCTCAGACCCCCGGAGAACCAGAGAAAGGAAGGGACTCCGGTTCTGGAGTTGCTTGGCAGCGCAGGCAGAGGAGGTGTCGAAGGGGTGGCAGTGCCGTGCGTCTTCCGCACGCACCAACGGTGAGGAACCCGAGGCCCCCTCTTTACTTATTAACGAGAAAAACGTGTCGGCTTTGACCAATTGCCAGGGACAGATTTATCCTAGTCCCACAGAAATTAAACTGAAAATGAAAAGTGAGGGAGAGAGGGAGAGAGAAAGCGCCATCGAGCCAGGCCCTGGCACTTTTCTCTCGTTGCCCCTTCTCCCTCTGCCTCTCTCTCTCTCTGCTTGTTTTAACTTCGGAGGAATCTAGAGTTTGGACTGGGGAGTTTATTGGGGTGGGGGGAGGAGGATATTTAGGTTTAAACAGTTCCAGATGGGTTTAGCGTTCGCACGTTGGGAGGAAGTGAGCGGAGGGCCGTTCAGAGATTCGGGTAACTGCCCCAGGCACAGGATTGGGAGGGAAATTTTGGCAAAGGGCCGTTTGGGGTGGGCATGTGCTTGCCAGCTAAATTTGTTGACTTTCAGAGCTGCTCCGTTTGTGGGGCTAAGTCTTTCTGATAAAAGGCGTCTTCTTCTACCGGCACATCTCTCTCGCTTGCTTTCCCACCCCCCGCTTGTTTTCTTCCTCCTCTCCCAGGAGAAGAACCTGCAAAAGGAACTGGAAAAGGTGGTTCTCCCGCCCGCAACTTCGGGCGCTGCTGCGAGGTTGGCAGGGCGGGAGAGAACTCCATTTTGCCTGGCTGTTTTGTGTGAACGCAGACTAAACTAGTTTGTGAAGCTGCTGGCAATTTTGGTGTTCATCAGGACCCTGGGTGCGTGTACATTTGAAGCACATCCTCGCTGCCCCCTGCCCCACAAAAATAACTGTGGGAACTGTAGTTTCCCATCATAGAGCTACAGCTCCCAGAACTCCTGGAAAATTACAGTTCCTGATCTTCTTTGGGGGAAGCCAGGAGTTTTGAATGTGGCTTTGTAAGGAGTGACGTGTCTTTTAAAAATGTAGTTCTACTCGCTCAAAATTCATCCTATGAAGATCTTTATGCATTATAAATTCAGGTTTGGTGAAGAAGGAAAGTATTGCATGTTTCAACTTTACTTCAAATTTTCTGGTTTTCCTCCTTGGAAAGGCTAGGGGAAAGTGCTTCAAAATTTCCAGAATTTTCCCATCTCTTTTTGAGACTCCTGCTGCTATTAGGCCCCTAATCTCCTCATAGAACTGCGATTCCCAGAGTGGTTTCACAGTCAATTCCTCTTCACAGGGAACTGTGCAAACTGTAGCTCACTGAGGGGAATAGGGATGGTCTAGCAACTCTCAGCACCCGTAGCAAACTACAGCTCCCAGAATTCTTTGGCAGGAGGGGGGCAGCCATGATGGCTTAAAGTGGCACAAAAGTGCTTTAAATGTTTGGTGTGAATGAGGACTATGTGCGAATGATTTGAGCGATGCCACTCGCAAAGAGCTCCGCCAAAGGTCTACTTAGTCTGGGATCCTGATTCCAACACTGACTGACCAGATATCACTGGGAATGCTACAAACAGGACAAAAAGACAATGCATTCTCCATACATGCTTGCCAGTATTTAGAAATATTCCCACTTTGTATCTGAAGATCCCATGTTAGCTACCATGGCCAAATAAACCTCCGATAGACATATTTGTGAACGTGGGGCAGAACTTTGCAGGACTTGCCTATGCATTAAAAATCTGTGCGCCTCACTCTTAGCATAGCTCGGCCTTCTTAAACCTGGTGTTCTCCAGATGTTTTGGGCCGGGGCTGATGGGAATTGTAGCCCCAAACATCTGGAAGATAACAGGTTGAGGAAGACTGGTGAGGCTTACGGACTGTGCCAGCTCTCGGTTATTTTGCGGAGTTTCCTTCCGCCCGTCCTGGTTGCACTGCCAGATGTTATCTTTGGACAAAGTCTCCTTGAGGTGGAGGGTGATATGAGAGGGCATTTCTTTCTTCTCGTATTCTCTGCATCACCCTTTCAAATGTGCTGTGGAGGCGGGAGTTATTGGTTTGTTTCTGTTTTTATTATGGCAATGTGTCTTGTGGGTTTTTTAATATTGTTATTTAAATGTTGTGAGCCGCCCTGAGATTTACGGATATAGGGCGACATACAAATTTAATCAATCAATCAATCAATCAATCAATCAATAACTTTTTATGGCCCTCTGCCATGACTTCCCCCCAACCTCCTTAGCTTAGGAGGAAAATCCCCACAAATCCTCCGTCTTTAGGTCACTTGCTTGCCGTTATCTAGCTCCTTCTTGGGTAATGCTCATAGATCAGTGGTGACGAATCTTCGGCCTGGGCTCCCTTCCTCCTAAAACACAAACCCTCCTATAGGAATTTTTTCTTTTTGCATATCCTTCCACCCCCGCCAAATTGGGTTCTCAAGGTAACTCAAAAGAAAGCAGAAGAAATAAATATTTTACAAGAATTGGGAACAAAGGTAACAGAAACAAATCTAGATTTAACAATGAAAACCATTAATGAGGATAACTACTCCGTACAAAGACACGACTGCCGGCAAAGATTATAAAAAAGCTAAAAATAGCTATAAATACTGCAAGCAGCTCACTTAAATACCTTCCGATATTCTTTTTCGAAGCTTTGAAAAGAGGAGGCCACACATTTCTTCTAAAATGAGAGAGAGCAAGAAATCCCAGTCCAATGACCGGTGTGTTGCCACCAAATCAGAATGAGGCCCTTCTCCCCATTACTTGCTGAGCTCTTGTCACTGTTTTGCAGAGGGAAGAAAAACGTGCTTGTTGTATGTGAGGAACAGGGGTGGTTTCTCACGGCCTCTGGAACAACCTCCCCCAATTGGGTGCCTTTCAGGGGTTTGGGACTACAATTCCCAACAGATTCAGCCCTCCTGGGTGATGGTTGAAGATGACGGGAGTTGTCTGGGAGACATCAGCTACCCGCTTCTCTCGAGAAACAGACACAGGCTCACGACCCCCCTCTCCAAAGCCATTGGCTGAACTGCTGTGGCGTCACAGCATGTTTGCTGCCCTTGCGGAATGCAGGCTGCTGGTGCCGTCGCTGTGATTGAAACTGAAAGTTTGGTTTGGCTGGGACAAAATCCATGTGCCAGCCCAAAGGGAGCAGAGAGCCGGGAGTTGTTGGCAAGAACAGTGTGGGAGTTTGGGTCCAGGATCCACGCGGCAGGCGGGGAGGCCAAGAAACTGAGGGTGGGCCGCAAAAAACCCTGCGCCGATTAAAATTGGCGAGGAAGACCCGTGGCTTGGAGTTGCCGAGCGCTGTGTTTTTGTTTGCTTTGCAACAAAGTAGAAGCGGCGGCTTTTTGTCCCTCGCCGCAGACACTTTGCCGGACGGTTTCAGCAGATGGGGCAGGAGAGGAGGTGGCAGGGCTGGACGGATATTCCTGACATGAGGAGAGCTGCAAGCCGCTCTGTTCCCTCGGCTTGCCTGCTGGAGCCCGGGAGGCCCTCCTCCGCTGCTTGCCGAGGAGGGGAAACACCGGGAACCGAGGCGAATGTACATCTCCCCTCCCTCCTTCCCCGCTGAGCGGAGGGAAGTCTGTGATTGATGAGCCGGAGGTGGTGGGGAGGTCAAGCAGGGAGAGCCACGGGTCAGTAAGAAGGGAATGGCAGGGGAGACAGCGTCCCCTGGAACCCGACTCTCTCTCAAGTGTGCAGGCCCTGGCAGGCGAGCGAGAACTGGGCTTCATGTTTCCCTCAGCACTGAGGAGGAGCTTGTGGGGAAGCGAGTGGCCACGAGGCAGGTGTGCCAGCGACTGGACATTTTGTGCATGCAGAAAACATTATTCATAAGACTTTCTTGGTGCAGATTCTGGGGTCCACGCACGGCTAAGCCACCTGAAAGTTATTTGCCTTAAGGAAGCCGCCACAGAGCCGTGCATTTTGGGTCTTCTCGCTTTCCTCGAATTCTTGCCGGAGCTGTCGAAGGAGCCCAAAATGGCGGCCGCGGCGCTCCTTGAGCAAAATGGATAATGGCAGCCAGAGAGTGCCGCACCACGTCTGCGCAGGCGTGGCTCGCTGCTGTGGGGAGAGGAGTTGGACGGCTTCGAGTTGACGCATGCTGGGGTCTTGGATGTGCCGAGAACCAAATACTGTACCCAGCATCCTGCTAATTTGTGGTTTCCAAGGTACCAATTGGGGCCCTCCAAACAGACGTTGATTTTCCGGGAGCCTGCTGTGCTTGAAGCTTTCTGGCATTATTAACGCACAGTTTTCTGCTAGAAGTTATTTTTCACCCCAACCCCAAGAAAATCCTGACATGAGAGAGTGAGTTGGGCCCCCTTTCTCTTTACTGGTTCTGCCATTGGCACAGCATCCAACCTGGGTCACTTCCCAGGAGGGCGGCACAATATTTTGGGCTTCAAAGCCCTGCGAGACCTTCTGGTTTCACGCTGGCTTTCTGGAGCTGGTAGTGTTCCCATGCTGGATTTCTTCTCAGGGTCATTTTCATCAGAAAACTACCCTAAAAGTCATAGCATGACAGGCCTGTTCCCAGGGAGCAAGTTGGCTAACACAAATAAATGTTCCTTTCCCTCCTCTGTCCTAAGATAAGACCTATGTGGAACTTCCTTCATTGGTATTTCTTTCAAGTACTCACCCCCCCCTGTCATCTGCAGCCATCTACTCTTCCCTCAAATCCCTGCTGCTATCACTTTGCCTACTTTATATCCCCCATCTCTGAGCTGTGATGCCCCTCACATTTCATTGCCCTAGACCCCTTGTCGCTTGGGTTGCGCTCTGCTTTTCCCACCTTCTGGCTACCAGCAGTGTATGCACACTCTGTTGCCATGCCCTATGTACGAGTCTCCCCACATCCGTCCACTATTTTTGCAGCATTTTTGAACAGCCCTTCCCACTCCGAAGTTAGACTGTTTGTGGATGTTCCATGACACGAAACAGCTGGAGCTGATGGGAGCCAGCTTTTAGCTGATACAAAATATATGAACTGTGCCCCTCTCAAACTTTCAAGATGATGCACACTAGAGACCCTGTGCTCATGTGGCAGAAATTGCTTCTTTACAGCAGCAATTGTTTTTACCTTGACACTGACAGCAACAATAATACTTCCTATGATACTACAATTTTCTCCCATAGCCCTTTCCCTTGCACCTCTCTTGTACCTGTGCTTTCCTGCAGAAAGCATCCCATTTCGTTAAAAAATGCAATGTCACAAAATTCATTAGTAGCACAAAGAATGGGGTTGCATCCAGTCGATTTGAGCCATGTCAATGTTGTGGTGTTGTATCCGCTGGTGGCTTTGTGCTTGTGAAAGTGCTACGGAAGGTGGCTCATCTATTTGCCCTCCTACTATATTGCAGTCTTTTGTGGCACATTCTAAACTTTTCTAAATAGGTACTGGCTTTCAGAGGGTGTAGTGGGTTGCAAGTGGGTAAGGGGTACTGATGAACAAGGAAATACTGCTTCGCATAGGGCACTGTTAGATCCTGGAATTCCCTGCCACAAGACGTGAAGAAGGCCACCAATGTAGGTGACTTTAAAAGAGAGTTAGGCAAATTTATGGAGGCTAAAGCTATCAGTGATGTCACGCGTTGGCTGGACACAGAGGAATGGTGGGAGGAACCAGCTGGGGGGAATCCCCAAGGGAAGACGGCTCAGAGCCTGGGAAGTGCTGGTGGGATGATGATGAGTGGTCAGAGGAGGAAGTATTGGAAGCTGAAGAGGTAACAGGGTTTAGTGAGCAGGGGGACACTGTTGCAGACAGCAGCCCAGAAGCAGAATGGGAAGGAGGTCAAGAGACAGAGATGAGTCAGGCTGGTGAAGAATCCAGGGTGTCTCCTCATCTCCTGCGACCAGCTCCCCTTCCCCCTGGTCTCCCAGGACCAGGAGAGGCATTAATGGGAGGAGCAAAGGCAGGCACACCAACACAGTCTCAGATTGCTTGGGAAAGACCCAGGAGAGGAGGAGACTTTGGCAACTGTGGGCATGACCTACCGAAGAAGAAGAGTTGCTGGCTTCATTAGGCCCTCCCAAGCAGACCTTGTTCCTTTCAATACAGAGTTAACTTCATGTACTTTGTGTGATTTATTGCTGGCTCGCTTCCGACAGGCGGCGGCTACTAGTCCCACTATGGCTGTACTCTTACCTCCAGGATCCAAAGGCTGCATGCCTCTGGAAACCAGCTGCTGGGGAGCAAATGAGGGAGACTGCTGTTGTGCTCAGGTCTTGCTTTCAAGCTTCTGCGGGGCACCATCAGGCCAGCCCTTGTAGAAAGCAGATGCTGGGCCGTTCGGGCCTTCGGTAGGATATAGCAAGGCTCTTATGTATGTGTGCTTGGTTTTATCTCGGAAATCAATACAGCAACCCTGAAAGGCAACCCACAATTATCCCTGTGTTACTGACAGGCAAGCAGCTCTCTCTCTCTCTCTCTCTCTCTCTCTCTCTCTCTTTGCCTCTCCCTCCCTTCCCATGAGCGAGTGAGTTTGTGTCTACCATGAATTTGGATCAGGATGTGTCCCGGCTCATAGCTCATTCATTCTACCTAACAGCCGTGCTGCACCCTACAACCAGAGTAAAGGGCGAAGTTACATGTTATGCTGGAGTTTTGCGATAGGAACTTCTGATGTAATTTTCTTCCCCCAAAAGCAGCTGCAATCGTGAGTGTGGGTGAACTGGAGCAAGGCTTCCTTGCAAAGGAGAGGGAGGCAACCATTTCTTCTTCAAGCAAATGTACCTCTCCCGTCCTGGTGCCATTATATATTTCTGCCCATATATTTGGGTGGTCAGTTTGGGGAACCTGTGGACCTCCAGGCATTGTTGGAACTACAGCTCCTATCATTATTGGCCTTGGAGGAACAAGTGGTGCAGCAATAAATCTGCCGGCACATTTGCAAAGCAAAGTAGTGTCCAATATGGTTTCAGTGTGGACGGGGGACCGCTTCTTGAGATTCCTGCATGGGGTGCCTTCCAACGCTACAATTCTATGACTGATTTGAGTTTTAGTTCAGCAATAGCTGGGAGCCAAAGTTTCGCCCATACCTGATATTGGTAAAGTGTTAAACTCCAGACTGGTGCTATAGCATGCATCCAAATTGAGTTGTTCTACTGGCTGCTTTTTGAAGAAAGGAGTGTTATATTGTGGGTGCCAGTCACATGATCCCAGGCGTAACGTATCATTTTGCCCTCTAGTTTTATTTATTTAAGTGATGGAATTTGTCGGATCATAAAAGCAGTTTACGTGAAATGAAAATACTGTATGCATTAGAATTCTCGGTAAAAGAGTCGAAATACAAGCTAGTGCAAATATATGTGCATGAGATATTGAACAGCAAGTAGATTTTACTTGACTGTGTAAGCCTGTCTAAGCAAAAGGTGTATTGGTTGGTTGAACTTAAGCATAAATTAAGAACTGACCAGCCTTCTCCAACCTGTTGCCTTCCAGATATTGGACGACAGTTCCCACCAAATGTTGGCTGGGGGATGATGGGAGTTGTAGTCTAAAACATCTGGAAAATGCCTGGGGAAGTGTGAGTGTCTCTGGCTGAAAAAGCCTCTGGTCCTGATGCTGAGGATCCAAGCGAAGAGGTGGTTCACCTGTTCATCTTTTTATTATGCTTGCTCTAGCAGCCAGCTCTTCCCATTTTGCTCCTAGCATGGCCTGGGACAAGTAACATAGTTCCTTTTTTTTTTTTGTCCCTCTCACAAAGCAGCTACTAATCCACCTTCCCTTTCTTCCCTCTGCCTATTGTCCTGTAATTAAAAGAGTTGGATGCAAGGACCAGCGCTCATTGTCTGCCTATAATGGGGCTCTGCCTGAGCTGGGGCCTTTAGGCGCTGCTGTAATATGAGAAGCAATGAAGAGAGAGAGAGAGGCTGCTTTGAAATGCTGGCTTTGTTTGGGACTCTAAATGAAGCCGCAATCTTCCCATGCTGCAGGTGGAGCATTTGAGTCGGATGCGGGTCAGCAAAAATCTGAAAATGGGACAAGGATGCAACTTGCGTCAGGGACACGTGCCTGCTCTGCTTAGGTCAGGGGGCAGCTGATCTGTGGTGCTCCAGGTGTTGCTGGATTCTCAAGTCCCATCAGCCTTGCTTGAGTAATGGCCCTGCTGGCTGGAGCTGATGGGACATACAGTCGTACCTTGGAAGTCGAACGGAATCTGTTCCGGAAGTCGGTTCGACTTCCAGAATGTTTGGAAACCAAAGTATGGCTTTTGATTGGCTGCAGGAAGCTCCTGCAGCCAATCAAATGGCGCGGAAGCCCCGTCAGACGTTCGGCTTACAAAAGAACGTTCGAAAACCGGAACACTCACTTCCGGGTTTCGATCATCTGGGAGCCAATTTGTTTGGGAGCCAAGGCGTTCAACCTCCAAGGTACGACTACATAGTATCCTAGATGGTAGAGTTGGAAAGGACCGTGAGGGTCATCTAGTCCAACCCCCTGCAATCTTTTGCCCAACGTGGAACTTGAACCCACAACCCTGAGATTAAGAGTCTCGCGCTCTACTGACTGAGCTGCCTCGTCACTGTTGGAAGCTGCCTTGAGCTGAATCAGACCATTGGCACAGCTAGCTGACTGCAGTGGCTATTCAGGATTTCAGACAAGGGACATTCCCTATTTTACCTGAAGATGCTGTGGAAACATCTAGTTCAGCAACACCTGAAGAGCTGAAGGTTCCTCACCCCTGGCTTGCTTGCAGGTACGGCACCAGCCCTGCACAGATGTTGGAGTCTTCGTGCCATCCATGCCATCTGGGCACACATGTTGCTTTGAGAATGCACATGCATTTGTATCTGAAGTATGCGCACATGGGAGAACCTGAGTAAATCTGGGGTTGAGAAGGCACATCTGCTTGAGACTTAGAGGAGATTTGACAGCCATCTATCTTCAAATATCTTGAGGGCTGCCACATGGAAGATGGAACAGGCTTGCTTTCTCCTGCTCTGGAGGGCAGGACTCGAACCAAAGGCTTCAGGTTACAATAAAGGAGACTCCGGCTCAACATCAGGAAGAACTTTCTGACAGTAAGAGTTGTTAGAAAGTGGAACAAACTCCCTCAGGAGGTGGTGGACTCTCCTTCCTTGGAGGTTTTTAAGCAGAGGTTGGATGGTCATCTGTTAATGGATGCTTTAGCTGAGATTCCTGCATTGCAAGGAGTTGGGCTAGATTACGCTTCCAACTCTAAAATTCTAGGATTCTTTGTATGCGTAGGGTTGTGCGAACAGTTGAGACTTGCTTACCCGTGTGCGAAATGATCCGGGTCAGAGGTATTGAAGCAACACAGAGTTGTGCCACTTGCCTACTCAGCAAATGTTGATCCATTTGCATTTTGCAGTGTGCGCTGACTGAATGCCTTCTGCCTGCCTCATCTCCACTGTGGTACATGGTTAGGAGGAACGTGCTTAAACATGCACATGTCTCCAGCCAGGTGGCACATGCAAGTGAAACGATGGTTTGTGCACTGCGTCCCTGAGAATCCACCAGTTGCATGCAGACAAATAGCACAGTGTGTGTAATTGAACATAA
This sequence comes from Podarcis muralis, assembly GCF_964188315.1. Classification (NCBI taxonomy): domain Eukaryota; kingdom Metazoa; phylum Chordata; class Lepidosauria; order Squamata; family Lacertidae; genus Podarcis; species Podarcis muralis. Next base: position 8,306,462 of record NC_135660.1, on the reverse strand, counting down.
ACGTCTGGGCAGCCGTGCTGCTGGGAGCTAGCAAGGGCTTAATTTTAAGGATTTCATCTAATCTGGGGCACCCATCATCCCAGAGCTAGCTGGGGTGGAAGAGAGTTGTGGCCTTTCCAGATGTTTCCAGATTCCCCATCCTTGTCCTAGAGCGTTGGAACCATCAACCAGAGAAACTTGGGTTCTGATCTGCATTCAGATGTGTTGCGTACTGGGTGGCCTTGGGACAGTTGCTCACACTCATAGAATCATAGAATCATAGAGTTGGAAGAGACCACAGGGGCCATCGAGTCCAACCCCCTGCCAACCCCCTGCCAACTCGACCCAGCCTGCCCCACAGAGCAGCTGCATGGATAGAACAGGGACAACCCCACATAAACTGCCCCGAGCTCTCTGGTGGAAGAGCAGGATGGGCATGCGACGAACAGGGTGTGTGTGTGTTCTGGTTTGAAAACGAGATGGTGCAAATGAACGAGGAATGTTGTGCAGGCTCGGCTTGTTTTCTCCATGCACACACTCTGCAAAGTTTGGGTTTCTGCAGAATCCTGATTTTGAGGGGGAAATGCAGACAGGAACAAAGGACAGGGAGGAGACTAAAGGAGAAGTGTGGACCAATGTGGGGCCCTTAAAAACACAAGGGTAGGAGGAGAAGGTACAGCTGCTTCCCTACAAATCAGTGCAGGCTTACATGGAGGCCTCTTGCTGGTTCTCAAGACCTGCCTTCCTACTGGGGACTAGCAGCTTGTCCTTTTTAAGAAGCTTGGGCAGGTGGGGAGATAATCCATTATGAAACCCCATGGACTTGAAGAAGATGACAGACAGCCCTACTCGGGCACTTTCTACGTCTCCCCCCCCCTGCAGTCGTTGCTCAGGCTAGCTAGTCACCTTCTTGGATTGGCAATAGGTTAGTCTGTCTAGTTCAGTAGTGCCAACTCTGACTAGCAGTACCGTTTCAGGCCCCAGGGTTTCAGAGAGAGGGAGGGGGTCTTCCCTAGTCCTGCTGCAGGAGCCATGCTTATGAATCTCTGCTACTCCTTCTCTAAGAAATGCAGGAGGAGGTATTTTCTCTAGGCTCTCCCAACCAGCCCTGGCTCAGCTTGTCTGCCACAGTTAACAAGGTTTGCAAGCGAATGCTCTGAGAGAGGTGTCCTTCCTGCGCCTCCTCCCTCTCCAAGGAGTGGCTCAGGACTCCCAAGCAGTATGGATTCTCCCCCCCCCCCCTTCCAGTTGTTTTTGCAAAAGTTGCTCTGCCGTATAACAAGTACCTGTCTGATGGTATGTGTTGTCGAGAAGGGAGGGAGGCCTCACGCCTTCCTTGCTGAGTGATGCTGCTCTGCAGTCTGGATAAACACCACCTACCCATGCGCTGAGGCTGTGAGTGCATGTTGGGGCCTATTTTGTATGTGCTTGGCTCGGGACGTGAGCCAAGTTGGTGGTGAGGATGCAGCCTGGGACTCTGTGACTTTTCCCTGGCGGTCCCACATGGAGGGATACCCGAAATGCGGAGGGAGGAAGGAACTCACTCAGCAATGAAACTGTGATAGGGATCGCTCAGAGTTTTATTTTGGAAACTGGGCTTTATATTACCAGTAGAGGAGAATATGGAGAGAGTGGACAATATCTCAAGGACCACCTCTCTCCATATGAACCAACCTGGACCCAGGGGTCATCCTCTGAGGTCCTTCTTTGTGTGCCTCCTCCACGAGAGGGCCTTTTCTGCAGTGGCTCCTCCTTTGTGGAACGTTCAACTGGCGGTTTCATTACATACCTTTAGGCGCCAGGCAAAAACGTTCTTCTTCCACCAGGCCGTTGGCTGATTGCAGACCCTCCAAGTGTCCCTATTTTCCAGGGACGTCCCTGATTTAGGGAAGCCGTCCCGGTTTCTGATTTGATCCCAGAATGTTCTACTTTTCCTTAGGATGTCCCTATGTTCATTGGAGAAATGTTGGAGGGTATGGAGTTATCCGACCCCCAAGCCACCTGAAGGCAATCTTGTATAGGGAATATTTTTAAAAATCTTTTTATATATGTTGGAAGCTGCCCAGAGTGGCTGGGCAACCCAGTAAGATGTGTGGGGTATAAATAGTAAAATTATCATTATGGAATAGGATGCCGCTATTTTTATCGGATAAATGTTGGAGAGTATGTGATTGACATCCAATACCCTTTTGAAATGTGTTGTGGATTATTGGTTTGTTTCTGTTCTTAATTTTATCATGCATTTTGTTTTGTTTTTTGGATTGTAATTTTATTTTGTGAACCGCCCTGACAACTACATATAGGGTGGTATACAAATTTAATAAAGAATAAAAGAATAAAAAATAACTTAGAGGAGGCCAGCTGTCAAGAACATTTGGGGCCATAACTCAGTGGCAGAGCTTGTGTTCTGCATATAAAAGGTCCCTTGTCTCCTGTCTGCAATTTTTTACCCCAGATCCTTATGGGTCAAATCTGTGCCCTACCTGGGCTCTGTGCATCCTCTAGCATTCTATGTTAGGGATAAGCAGGCAGGAGACTAGCTCAGACTTGGTGTGGATGGGTTTAATTCTCAAGAGAGAAGAAGCCTGATTTAAATGCTTGTTCCTTTTCCCACTTGTGCTTCCTACACAGTGGGGCAGAGTAATTGGTTAATCTGACCAGAAGAGAGCATGTTATGTCAAAACTTAATAGAGCATTTTGTTCCATGTAGGAGAGTATTGCTCTGTATAATTTTGTGTATAGAATCTGGAAGTTGTTGTTGTTTTTTTTACCAACTTTCTTTTAGGATGCATCCAAAAACACAGTACTTATTTATTGGATAACTGCTCACCCATTTAAGCTGCTGAGCCTTATAAGGATGCTAACTGGAAGTGACTCCACACACACACAATGCAGCACATCACCCTTTATTGATCAACCCAAACCTTTCACGATGTTATTTCTGGGTGGCTGTGTGCTGGGTTGTTTCTCTCGTATTACATAACTCTCTGTGGCTCTCTCCACCCCAGCCACACAAATCGGCTAATAGAGTCCAAAGGTTTTCCTTATTCTCATCCACTGGTCTCCAGCGGGTGGGCTGGGGCTGCCCCAAAGGTGGGTTGCAGCACAGGAGCAAATGCAGGCTCTGAGATTAAGCAATGGGTCCCGCCCAATGCAGATAAACTGGGTTCCTGGGTCTAAAAAGGTTGAAGATTACTATCTGTACTTTTAGAGGCAACTCAAAAGGCCTAAAACCTTCCAGAAGGGATGGTACTAGGGATACAGGGCGCCATGACAGGTGGAAAAAAAGAAAAGAAAAAGAAATGATCTTGTGTATATATATTATTATTAGCTAATTACCGTATTTTTCTCCCCATAGGACACACCGGCCCATAGGACGCACCTAGTTTTTTGGGGGGGAAATAAAGAAAAAAAATATATTCCCCCCCCCAGGTGCGGGGCTGGGGCGGGGGAAGCCCGAGCTTCCCCCGACCCCAGCCCCCAGAACAGGCTGCTATCCGCTAGCCGTGGGAGAGCCGCGCTAAGTGGTGCGGCTCTCCCACGGCTAGCGGAGGGCTTCCTGAAGCCTGGAGAGCGAGAGGGGTCGGTGCACACCTGCATTCGCCCCATAGGACGGACACACATTTCCCCTTCATTTTTGGAGGGGAAAAAGTGCGTCCTATAGGGCAAAAAATACGGTAAATTTGTATACCATCCTTCATCTGCAGTTCTTAGGGAGGTTGGGAATTGTAGTCCAAAATGTCTGGAGGGCACCAGGTTGGGGAAGACTTCTGAACTCTGTAGGAGTGCAATACCATGCATGTCTGCTTGCAAAAGAAAGAAAGAAAGCTCAGTTGGTAGAGCATGAGACTCTCGGTTTCGGGTTTGTGGGTTCAAGCCCCATTTTTGGCAAAAATGTATGTGGATAGATGACAGGATGCATACAATATAAATATGGTGAAGGGCCTTATGGGTACATTTTCCCATTTTTTGCTTTTCTCTCTCTTACTTTATATATTTTGGTTCTTTTCAATATTCCTGTATTGTAGACTATTGTAGATCCTGATTGTATTTTATGTTGAAAGATTTCAGTAATTGTTGGGGTTTTTTAAAGGAAAAGAAAGAATGAAAGTTCGGTTGGTAGAGCATGACGCTCTCAGTTCCAGGGCGGTGGGTTTGAGCCCCCCATAGGGCAAAAAAAGATTCCAGCATTGCAGGACATTGGTTGAGATTTCTATGATTCTAAGTCCCATTGACTCGGTCCCAGCTGAGCGCATACAAATTAAGGAGGAGATAATTGCAGAGCTCAAGCAGAGAGGATGCAAACCTGAATATACAGGACCACCCAGGTGTGGCCTAGTGGACATCCTTTTCCTCCTCATCTCCTGAAGGCAGCAGCTGGCTCCTACTCCCTGGCTTCCAGTGCCTGTGATGACTTGTCTGTCCTTAGCCCAAAATCTCCAGCCCGTCATAATAATACAGCCACCTGCTTATTGTGTCACAGAGGCTTATGTGTCATAGCGCATAAGCAAGAGTTGTTGTGTTGCTGTATTTTATTTTCGTTCACGGCGGTGATGATCATTCAGCGCTGTACAAATCTAAGTGGCTGGTCTCAAAAAAGATGATTTTCCTGATCCTCCCTCCCCCCCCCCAAAAAAAACCCTGGTTTCTTGTTTACATTAAAAGAGTTCAGTTGCAATGTTTTTGATAGAAAGTAATTAGTCCAGTGTTAAGAAATTGTGTAGCGTTAACAGGGCATTCAGATTTAATGTTAACCAAACTGTGTTGTTGGTGTTGTTTTTTTTTAAAAAAGAGAGAAATGACAATTACAAATGGTGTGAAGGGGGGGGGGAATCAAAATTTTATCAGTTGCTTTAGCTAGGAATAGCCAAGCCCTCTTTTTAAAGTCTGGCTTAGGAGAAGGGTGTGTGTTAGCTCCACACCGCAATATTAAGTGAGGCGTATTAGCCGACAGGTTTTCTGTATTGACAAACGCATTGCTTTGACAAGCTACCTGTCTCCCTCCGACAGCTCACTTACGACCTTCAGCGCTGTTTCTTTCTGCAGAAGTATATTTTATACGGCGAAGAAACCAATAATCTTTTTCTTTCTTTTTCTTTTTTAAGGTGTGTAACAGGGGGGTATGAAATGCTAGGTGCTGCTGCTGCTGTGTTTTGTTTTGTTTTTTTAAAAAAGAAAATTATCCTGAGTGAGTTATGAAATTGAAGGCCAATTCCTTTTTGGGGGGGGGGGTGGAGCGGGGAGCGAAGGGAGGAAGCCAAACAGAAGAAGCATGGAACGAAACTGCCCACTTTGCAGCCTGACTTGCAGCCGCCTCTGATCTCCTGCAGGGGGAGCTGGCACATAGCTTCTGCCGGCACATTAAAAGTGGCAAGCGCATGGGTTTCCCAGGACCCCTCTTTTCCGAAACGTTGCAGAGAGGCGGCGTTCATGGGTCACGGCCTTTCGTGGGCCTGGAATAGCTTTGCCCTGACAGCTCAGGTCCTCTGGGGAGTGCCAGGCGGGAGCGCATGAAGTGTGCACATCCTGAGCATTCCGCGCTTTCTCTTGTCCCCTTCCTTTTCCACCCCGACATGCAGGGCTTTGCTTGCATCTTGCAACGGGTCCGATGGCTTGGTGCTCAGACCTCCTCTTTCGCTGCCTTTCTCTCCCCCCCCCCCCCCACCTCCTCTCAGACCTGTCATGGCCGCTTCCGCAGCGCACAGCCCTTCTGAATCTTTCATGAGATGTGCTTTGTCAGAGGTGAGGGGTTCTCCTATTAAGCTGAGAGGCGCAGGGGCTCATTCCTCTTGCCAGCGGTTGAGGTGGGGCAGGTGGCCAGCTGGAGGTGAGGGGGCGGGAGAGATAAAAAGTCCCATTTTCTCTGCTGCTTCGTTTCAAAGCTGCTTTTTGAGGCCATTATCAAGCAAGCGTGTTTGGGCTTTGAAGTGCACAAAGGTGGGGTTGACCTGGCCATGAGTTTTCCTTTTGGCAGAACTGAAATGGTGATAATGAAGTATACACTCCCAAACTTTGGTCTCTCTCTCTCTCTCTTTTTAATTAGGGAGACTCTGTGATGTTTCTTTGGCGGCCTTGTAGATTTAAGGCACCAACTCGCCTCAGCCAGGTGAGGGGGAGACACACACCTGAGCTGTGTTTGCAGCCAAAAGCTGGTTGCACCCACCAGCGCAAACACCATTTTTGTTCAGCTTTTTTTTTTCTTTTACAAAAGTAGGAAAACGGATGGAGAACGGCTGGTTTCAAAGGCAGCAGGGGCCGTGTCCAGGCAGTCTTGGCCAAAATTTTGCTCTCCAGCTCTTCTGGATTGTATCTCCTATCAGTGGAGGATGTGGAAATTGTAATCCAAATCGGCTGTAATGCACCAGGTTGGCAGAGGCTGTGCCAGCCTCTGTGTAACTTCGTGAGAGGGTAAATGTCCCTTCCCTTTTCTTAAAAATAAAGTGGAGCTAGATGAGCACTCCAGCTCTGGAGAATTATCTTTTCTCTCTCTTACTCTTTTCAAAACCTTCTTAAAAGAGCTATTAGAACATAACTGGTGAAGGCTGGTTGGAGGAGACTTAGCGTATTTTTTGCTCTATAAGACGCACCAGACCATAAGACACATCTAGTTTTTGGAGGAGGAAAACAAGGAAAAAAATATTCTGAATCTCAGAAGCCAGAACAGCAAGAGGGATCTCTGCGCAGCGAAAGCAGAAATCCCTCTTGCTGTTCTGGCTTCTGGGATAGCTGCACAGCCTGCATTCACTCCATAAGACGCACAAACATTTCCCCTTACTTTTTAGGAGGGAAAAAGTGAGTCTTATACAGCAAAAAATACGGTAATACTGGTGCTGTCATGGGCACTGTCCAATTGGTTCCTGCGACGCTTACACAACAACTTTTTCTGCATAGCGCTGTCAGTAAGTAGCAGTGAGTGAGGAATCTCATTTTCACGGCGACATTTTTGTGGTTCCGACTGCAGAGGCAAATGACACTCCCGGCCTCTGCTCTGCAACAGGAGAGTTATCTCAGGATAAATCGTCTAGATCCCCCGCAAAAAAGCGCAACAGCTTGCAGTTTTGTGCATGAAACATCCTGGCAGTGTAGGGATCGGTGACGGGCCCTTTGTCAACAAACAGCGATAACTTCTTACCAGGACAGCTGCCTTCCCTGCCCCAGAGTGTGCAACTTTTTTGGAGATTGGGGACGATGACGGTTCTTTCCAAAAGGCAAGAAGATTGGCGAGAATTTGGAACTTTTGCAGGGCAAGGAAGCACACAGGGGCTGACCCCCCAACTATGCTGTCGCTCTGTGTGGCTGATGCGTTTGCATTTGCAAAAAACCCCGCATGTCAGCGGGAAAAGTGCAACCTCATGTTCTCTGCCACAGGCGGTTTTTTGTCCCGGACAAAGGCTCTCTCTCCAGAGGCCTTTGTGATGCTGTTCAGAATGTCGCTGGGATTAATTGTGCCAATAGGTGCCTGAATGCAGGGAGCACAAGGTTGCTTGCTGCGGCCACAATTACCTCCTGAGCTGGGCAGGGAGTCAAAGCTTGGGCAGGGGAGGTTCGCCCTCTCTGGGGTCAGCACTACCAGTTGGATTGCCGGCCTTGGGGCTCCCGCTGCTTGGATGATGAAACGACTCTCAGGCTTACTTTCTTGTATGTGAGTAGAAGCACGACACAGTTTCAGGGGTCATAACTGCTGTTTGGATCACCTTTATAGCAGGAGGCATGGGTACAGAAATTCACAACCATACCTTGTGAAATGATGCTACAATGCTAGCATTATAGAGCTGGAAGGAATCCCGAGGGCCGTCTTCTCCAACTCCGGGCAATGCAGGAACAGTGGTCAAAATTAGCCAGGCGTGTTTTGCAACTGGAGCAGGACCGATTGTGGCCAAATGGAGATCTCTATCTGGCTGGCCGCTCCATCTCTCTCCAGCAGCTAAGCAGAATAGCTTATTTATTGCAATTTATATCCCACCATTTTCTCCACGGAGTCCATGCTTCACCCACTTCCTCAGTTAATCTCTACAACGACCCTGTGAGGTAGGTTAGGGGGCTGTGACTGGCTCCAAGGTCACCCAGTGAGCTTCAGGACTGAGTGAGGATTTGAACCCCGATCTCCCAGGTCCTAGTCCGACACTGGCTTCCTACAGTAAGGTAAAGGTAAAGGTACCCCTGCCCGTACGGGCCAGTCTTGACAGACTCTAGGGTTGTGCGCCCATCTCACTCAAGAGGCCGGGGGGCCAGCGCTGTCCGGAGACACTTCCGGGTCACGTGGCCAGCGTGACAAAGTTGCATCTGGCGAGCCAGCGCAGCACATGGAAACGCCGTTTACCTTCCCGCTAGTAAGTGGTCCCTATTTATCTACTTGCACCCGGGGGTGCTTTCGAACTGCTAGGTTGGCAGGCGCTGGGACCGAGCAACGGGAGCGCACCCCGCCGCGGGGATTCGAACCGCTGACCTTTCGATTGGCAAGCCCTAGGCGCTGAGGCTTTTACCCACAGCGCGGTACTTCTTCTCTATGGGGCAGCTATATAAATTGACTAGGTAAATATTGGGGAGAGCAAACTGTCACTGGGAGAAGGATCTGAAAAAATTCCTTGAAGCCTGAATTTGTTTTATTCTGGATTGTTTTATTTGATGTTTAATGTCTTGCAAGCTGCTTTGAGATTCCCCCCTTTAATAATTTTAATTTTAATAATAAACCACATGGGGGGGGAGAAGGTGCCATTTGGCCAATAGCATATATCTATGAGTTTCTAATAATGGTCCTGCCCACATCTATCCCTGGCTGGGTTCGAACCACCAACCTTCTGGTTAACAGCCAGGCGCATTAACCCATTGTGCCACCGTTGAGTCATTTTATGCGACAACTTAGTACACTGCTGCTTGTCCCGGGAAGTTCCACGTAGGAAAGAGATGTGAGGAAAACGTCTCTGCGAGAGAACAAGCAATTGGTTCCTTCCCTGTCCTGGTACTTGCTTCTGCCATTGAGTTCCTGTAGCCTCCGCGCCATTGCTCTTGAATATGCTTGCCAGTCTACTTCGGTCCTAGTCGCTGGCTGAAATCTATCCTCGCAATTGGATAGTTTCTTGGAAGGAGGAGTGCCGACCTGCTGGCGGAGGTGGCAGGCTGGAGCTTCTCCCCCCCCCCCCGCCCCCCATAAAAGGCATTACCCTGCGGTGCCATGCCCCAGCCTGCTCTTTCAGCTGCCAAGAACGTTGCAATGGCCTGTGATGTCGGTCCAAACAGTTAGTATCTCTTAATGAGGTTCTGACTTGCCCGCAGTAAAACTTGGAACCGGGAGTCTCAATGAGGAGCAGAGCACCTGAAACAAGCTGCAGATTGCATTTTGCCCCTTATGACTCGGCACGTATCCCGGGAGAATCGGTTGGCTCAGCCGCACCCTTTGTTCTACAATATCATCCGCCTTCCCCCCCCCGGTACTCCTTTTCTGCCTGTCTTAAGGATATTCTGCAGCTGGCAAAGGATGCTTCCAGACATCCCTGACCTGGAGCTTTGGGCATGCCGGTTCAGAGCTTCCAAGCTTTGTGGTTCAGATGGAGATGATAGGAACCTTGGAAGCTCCATTGGCCCATCCAACTCACTATTGTGAATCTCCAGGATTTCAGGCAGCTTCTTCTTCCAGCCCCACCTTGAGGATTGAGCCTGGACCTTCTGCATGGAAAGCAAATCCTCTACCACCGACCTATGACCCTTCCCCATGGTGTCTTCAGTAGAGCTGGGCGATATTGCGATATATCGCCCAAAACCGTTTTGATGCCGTATCGGTTTCATAATTGTTGACCTGGCAATATATAGCAAATGATAATGATGTGCTATGCAGAAATCACAAGGCAGGAAAAACCATGAAGCCAGCCAATGCCCCAAATAGCTCCGTCCTTGTTTCAGACATTGTGCTATATCAAAATCTTTCATTTATATCCTGTCTTCCTTCTGTCCAACATGGTTCCACTCAGGCATTGATTGACCAGACCCAGACCTGCTTAGATGGTGGCCTCATGTCCTCGTATTGTGTCATCGGACAGGCTAGGGATGGCAGAGTTTATGATACAGATAAAGTTGTATCGTTTCTCTAATATTGTTCTGACTGGAAGGCCAAAAAACCCTCTTAATGTTGAGGGTACAGTCTGTTTTGTCTGTGTGGTGTTGCTTTTCCTTGGTGTTGAGGGAGGGGGTGTCTTCAAGCACCGCCCGTTTTCCTCCTGTGAAACCGGTATTTTGTTCTGGGGAGGGATCAGATAACGTCATTTGATGTTTGGATCTCAGACGCAACCTCTCCCTTGCACTCATTTTCTTTGGGAAGCCAGGCTTCTTGCGGCAGCCGTTTTATGACTTGCCACCTCTTGCCACGGCAGACATTTTGTGGTATAGCCATGGCAGTTTCTCAAATTCTGAAATGTGCCCACAGGCTCAAAAAGTCTAGGAATTCCTGCATCCGTTCCCCCCCCCCCAATATATTGGTCCAAATGCATGTGTGTACACACACACACACACACACACCCCGACGTCTGCTTCCTTTGTGCATGTGTGTTTTCTCCACTGTTTTTTGAGACCATTGCTAATTGCTTTGTAAAATGCAACTGCCTTCCAATTAAAAAATGCTTCACGTGGCGCACAAAAGATGCAACGGGAACGTGAAACTCGAAAAATTCATCAGTGTCTGCCTAAAACTTAGCCGGAGTCTGCTGGGGGTGCAAATTACGTAGGCTTCCTGGTTGAGGTGTGTGTGTATACGAAGTAAACTGTCTAATGTAATAATTAGTCACAGCAAAACAGACACTTGTGCCATCGTTCACATATAACAAGCATATACTGCTCTGCAAAGCAGTTAAATCACTGTTGGGAGAAGCAAGTTGTACTCTGCCCTCAGGGCTCGGCAGTATATTAGTTTCAGTAGGCCAAAGCTGACAGTGAATCAGAGGAGGATTTGGGAAATGAAGTTGCCCTCCGAAAAAAAAAAGCACCCCTCCTTTCCGCACTGTTTTGAGGTGGGCGCTGAGAACAGGGTCAAAAGTGTTTGCCTCTGCAAGGTGTAACGGGGGTGATATTGTTGCTGCTTTGAATGGAGTTCTGTTTACTGCAAAGTGGCACCTTTGTACAATTTTGGGCAGGAAACCAAATGTCCTGAATTGGGGGGGGGGGGGGCTCCGTGTGACGGCACCTCCTTCGGAGTAAAAGTAGGCAGCTTTAAGCAAGATTCATTAAAACTGTAAGTAGCACCATGTTGGGCTCAGGTATCTGTGCGTTAGGAAAAGTCTGTATCTGTTGAATTTTAGCCTGCAGTGTCATAAACAGAGGAATTCTGGGAAGGGGCAAAGGGGCAGCCTTATGTCCATTTCCCTTGATGTCTCTCACAGCCCCTTCCCTTTTCTTCCAGCTGCTGAAAAGATGCTTTCTGGCTTTTCCTTCTTTGTCTTCTCAAGCCTCTCTCCCCCCCCCCCCCCCCCGCTTTTTTGTGGTTGACTGCTTACCGAGATTTCTAATTACTGCAGGGATAGTTCTTTTTTAAAATTATTTTTAGCCTCTTCTTGTGCCTCCTTGTTCGGCGCCCGTCTTTCAGGTGAGCTCGTGGATCCTGACAAAATCAGGATGCAAATGGCACGTCTCCTGTCAGAACGCAGCATCTGTCATGGATCAGCACACTCTGGCGGAACATACCTCCGAGAAGGGCATTTCGTGAGGGTGTGTGTGTGTGTTGGCTTTACCTTTTGGACATGCGCTGAACAGGGAGGCAAGGTTGATAGCAGGTCTAGAAGTTTCCGCTGCTTTCTTCCGGCTCTTTCTTGGGCTGTCCCAGCGCAAGACACTCCTTGCTCCGGTCCCTCGAGAGCAGATGAAGCAAATAACCCCCAAAACTGCAGCCACAAATCTAGCCGTAGTCGCTTAACACTTCAGTCAGGATGAAGATGGGCAGGCACAGGCCTGCAAATACCACCGTATTGCGGTGGTGCGCGCGTTACTTCAGCTTTGCAAATAAGTTCACCGGCGTTATTAGCCCAGGAAAACTTTCGCTAGCCTTCCCTGCCTCTGCGCTAGCGGTTTCTGGCACTGCAAGGGGGGGGGGGATATTTCCCACTTAATAGAAGCTACCCTGCGTGGTTGCCTGGAAACGGTTCTGATTCGCCATAGGAAACCAGATGATTAGCTATTTACAAGCCTCCATTACAAATGTCCAGCTTTTTGTTTGCCTTGGCTAAATTGGTTCCCCAGGGGTTCTCCCAATTCTTTTGTCCTCCGTGGGTTCTTGCTGCTGCTGCTGCTGCTGAGCTTTTTCAAAGGGGAAGGAGCGCCCCCAGCATCGGTCTCAGTACCATTTTGGGGGTGCTGGCTTCAGGAACACACCAGGAGCTGATATGCTTCTAACACACCTGTAATTTAGGCCTTACAGTTTGAACCAAGGTGTAAAATCATCATCCTTGTTTAAATTGATTTTTAAAATACACGTGCAAGTTCCTCCATAGCAAAGGGTGTTACATGGATTTCTGTGTGCCCAGGGTTCTTTGCATAAATACAGAATTGGGAGCCTGGTCATTTTGTGATACTCCTTCTTTGTTTTAATGCAGGGAAGCCAGTCCTTTAAAAGCCCACCATTTACCATTTGTCACATGTGTAGTTTGTCATTGGTGCTTGGGCGCTTTGTGAGGGCCTGAATTGACTCTGAATCGCAGACTGTGCGAACAGCTGATTTGCAAAACTGTTCTTGGACTGTGTCGTTTCTGAGCATTGTGTGTTCGAATGCTTCCCTGCAAAAATAATACCTGCCGAAAGACAAGCTAGTCTAAGCTAGAAGACACTTTGTTCCTGACATTTGGTTTTCTTGGGGGATTTCCCCCCTCATCTGGGGGAACATTTAGCCTTGCAGTCCCCCACTTTGCAGTCTGAACTGATATAGTCCAGGAACAGTTTTACGGCAAGATCTGCTTTCCGCACAAAACAGGTCTGAGTGGTGCCTTGGCATGAGATGGAAACCATCCATCTTCCAGTGTGATCCTTGAGCTTTGATCAGGCTCCAGTCTGCTCCCCCCCCCTTTTGGAGCAGCTGTTCCATCACAGCCCCATCTCTGTTCCAGGGGGGTAGCACTTGGATTCCTAAAATCCCGGGATGCGGCGTAAGCTCCTTGCAAGACCAAACTGGAAAACTAATTGCTATCTCACCAAGAGGGTGCTGAAGGGCGATGGGGTGGGAGTGGGAGACTGCAAAAAGGCGGCCCATATAGCATTGCCACCTGCGTTGGCGGCACATGGTTTTTTATTTTCTTTTTTGTTGCTCCAACATTCCACTTCTACTTTGGTATTCTTACTTAGATTTGATAGTTCCATATGGCCATGGACCTGTACAAAAACAGTTTAGGCTAATCCAGTATTCTCATTTTGTTTACGCAGCACCATCAGTGTACACAGGACTTTTTAGTTTAGAGAATGCCCATAAAAGGAAAAGGTAAAGGGACCCCTGACCGTTAGGGTCCAGCCGCGGACAACTCTGGGGTTGCGGCGCTCATCTCGCTTTATTGGCCGAGGGAGCCCGTGTACAGCTTCCGGGTCATGTGGCCAGCATGACTAAGCCGCTTCTGGCGAACCAGAGCAGCACACGGAAACACTGTTTACCTTCCCGCCGGAGCGGTACCTATTTATCTACTTGCACATTGATGTGCTTTTGAACTGCTAGGTGGGCAGGAGCAGGGACCGAGCAACGGGAGCTCACCCCGTCACGGGGATTCGAACCGCCGACCTTCTGATCAGCAAGCCCTAGGCTCTGTGGTTTAACCCACAGCGCCACCCGCGGCCTAGAGAATGCCCATAGAACTAAAGAATTGTAGAGCCATCTAGTCCAACCCCCTGCGATGCAGGAATCTCAGCTAAAACACCCCTGACAGAACCTCTGACAGATGCCTCCAATATAGTCACCAAGTCCTGCTTTCCATCTGTTTTATGTCACCTTCTATATCTTCACAAGGCAGGTCAGGCTGAGAAGTGAGCAAAAACAATGAGAAGTGAGTTTAAAATGTGAAACTGCACATAACCAGCGACTTTCCTTTTTGTTCATTAAGGTTCCCAAAATGTTTTCCCTTTGGGTTTTCATAGAATCATAGAATCCAATTCTATGGGACCCCAAGGGTCATCTAGTCCAACCCCCTGCAATGCAGGAATCTTAGCTGAAGCATCCATGACAGATGGCCACCCAACCTCTGCTTAAAAACCTCCAAGGAAGGAGAGTCCACCACCTCCTTCAGGAGTCTTTCCCACTGTCAAACAGCTCTTACTGTCAGAAGGTTCTTCCTGATGTTGAGTCAGAATCTCCTTTCTTGAATTCATTGATTCAGATCCGAGCCTCTAGAAGAGGTTTATGGTTTACTTGGGATCATGGTCAATAATCACCGGCTAAAAACAAAGAAAGAAAAGCCTGCAAACAAAACTTTTGCCCAAGAACAGGCAATGGAGGAGAGGAAGGACGACATAGAATCATAGTTGGAAGGGACCCCAAGAATCATCTCGTCCAACCCTCTACACTGCAGAAATATTCCCTTACGGGGGACCAAACCTGCAACTTTGGCGTTATAATCAGAATACTCTAACCAGCTGAGCTACCCAGCTGATGGCATAAATAAGCCCTGCTGGATCAGGCCAGCGGACAATCTGGTACAGCATCCTGTTCTCACATTGGCCAGCCAGATGATTGTGGGGAGCGTGCAAGGAGGACCTTGGAGGCACAACAGCCCTCTCCCCTCCTGCCATTTCCAGCAAGGGGTATTTAGCGCAAGCGCACTGCCTCCCAGCAGCGGACAGTGACGTGTGGCAGATGGAGGCTAAGACACTCAAATGTAATCCAAAGTGTGCCGTAGTTTGGGGCGAGGGATTGGGATGGAGGCTAAAACCCAGACCGTGGAAGAGGTGGGCTTTGAGGAGGACTCTGAAGAAAGTTGGCATCCCTTAAGTGTGTGTGTGTGTGTGTGTGTGTGTGTGTGTGTGTGTAAGTGTGTGTAACCTCTGCAGACTGCAACTCCCATTGTCTCTGACCATGTTTGCTGGTGCTGTTGGGTGTCCAAAAACTTTTAGTTTCCACCACTGGCTTAGGTGATCTGGAAGGGAGTCCCAGGCAAGAGAGAGAGGGAGAGACGGGAACCATTTCTAGATTTAAGACAAGATTCAGCATTCTGGCGCACTGTGGGGAGTGTTTTGGACGTCCATGTGCTGCATTCCGCGGCACTTGTTTTCAGGGCAAAGCATGGGTGGTATGCAAACCACTTCCAGCACGCGCAGGTTTCCTTTCAATAAACATGGAAGCCCATCAATCATGCCTTTTGATGGGAGATAGATCACTCGGTTGACAGGCCATAAATTCCTCACTTTTGAGAGCGGCGTGACGGTTTTCCTGGCACGGCGCGTATCTGGCCTCCCCTCCACAAGGCAGAGATGGTATCTCAGTGGCAGAGCGCATGTGTGAGGTGCTTTTTGGGGTTTGCTCCTGCCCACTCTTCGTTGGGACTGCACGTGTCCAACCTGTTCTGTAAGGACCAGGAAAAAAACACCCGCCACCATGTCCTCCTTTGTTTATCGTGGCTTGTTTGTTTTGTAAGGCAGGAGTCACTTTAAATCTCGACAAGAGAAAAATTTGTGCAAGCCTTTGCTTGTAGCAAGGCGGGAAACTGGCAATTTTCCAGATGTTGTTGGACTACAATTCCCATCATCTGCAGCTAGCCACAGGGGTCAGGGATGATGGGAGATGTGATTCTGTGT